>NC_056741.1:419832867-420068404 GCF_019279795.1 Protopterus annectens
GCGTAACTTGTTTCTTCATACTACTATTTTACCAGTAACTTTATTGGCACAATAGTAATAAGCCCTATATTAAAATGTAACAGGAGCTTAGGGGCTGACCAAGATAAGGATCAGCAGATGCGTATCCATCTCATTTCTGGGCCACTGTTTCAGATAGTGTCAACATAGATGTGTGTATGTATATGACTTTCCTCTAAAAAATATAGAAAAGGAAGCTGGCTTGGTGGCATAGAGGGATGAAGCCCTGACTATGACCCAAGCAACCTGAGTTCACTTAGCGGCTCAGGTGCTTGATGGTACCAGTAGGTAGGTAGGATGGGTGTGTCCATAATGAGAAACAGAGATGGTCACAAGTCATAGCAGTCCTTCAGAGGAATGGGGCAGATACACCAAGCCACCAATTAGTGGTGCCATTCATCAAGCAGGTGCATGGGAATGTGCGTTTATGTAGGAGAACATTTTGTGGCTCCTATGGTAGCACAGGTCACACATTGCCCAGCCAGGAGAAAAGATGAGTCAAATAAAAAACGTGTACTCATTGAAAGGATGCCAACAAGCACACAAACAACCCTTGTGACTGCCTGAATGAGCTACCCAGACAGCTCTGGAAATAAGTTCAAGTCTGACTGGGGAGGCTTGATGTACAGCAGGCAGAGGGGAAAAAACATAAACAAAGAAGCAAAAAAAAAAAAAAAAACAATAAACGCTCAGCAGCTTTAAATTAATATCTATAATGGTCCATAATTAATTTGACAGTTATATGAATGTAATATGCCATTTAAAATTTTTAAAATACTGTCTGTCATATGTATAGGAACGTTCTATATATGCACCTGAAAACTGTTTGTGCCATTTTAGTTTAAGTCTTGCTTAAAAAGGGTCCAAAGACCAGTCTGCCTGCCCAGTTAACATAACTAAGTAACCTTTTATCCATTTTTCTGTCAATGTTTCACTGTTTTAATGATCTAGTTTGCCTTCTTGGTCTGTACGAGGTTTTCTTTTCAGATTATGCACCATTAACTGTCTTTCAACATTTTCAACTGAACTGTGCTGCTTCGGGCAGTTGAAAATGGCTGCTGCATATATTAGCTGGTCATGTCATCAATGTGTTGTATAGCCGTACAACATAACATCACAGTGATAATACTTAATATGCACTAATTCAGAAATGCTGTGCATATGGCATTATAACTTACTGCTTCACCAGTTAAAATGGCACATTGACAGATGCACACACACACACACACACACACACACACACACACACACACACACACACACACACACACAGACTACATTACATGTTGGAAATTTGTAGAGCAAATCATAGGCACGGAGACAAGAAGGAAAGGTTAAGTAATCAGAAGACACAAAGTGAAGATATCAGATAAGAGAGACAGGGGAGTGCAAGGAAAGCTAAGGCAGGAAAAAAGCAGGAGATGGCATTAAAATTAGAAGATTTAAGATGGAGAGTTCACAGTAATGGATTCACTGAAACAGCAGAGAAGATGAGAAGAAATAGGATGTGAGAGGACAGGTGACTCTCTAGCAGAATAGGGGACGAGATCAAGTAGTCTCCCATAGACAGGTGGGAGGTATAGAAGGAGAAAATAAATGAGGAAGAAACTGCCACCAAGAAAACTGTTTTTGAATTTAAATCATATCTATGTATTGATTGAGGGATGTTTGAGTATACATGTATCAGTATACCCCACCCAAGAGTTCCAATGTGTTATTGTATTCCCAAAATATACTGGAATGATAGGAACCCTCCTATGAAATCAGTTACCTCTGGAAGAAGTTGGGTGGTAGAACTAACATTTATGTTTTCAGAACAGAAGTTGTCTGGGATAGTTCAACACACTTGGAATTTCATATGTGACAGTAAAGATTTCTTAAATAAACTGTATCTATGGGAAAAGCAGAATGAAAATATGAATTATTTATTTGTGACACTAGCTACAGAGTCCCTTTTTACCTGCATCCCTAATGATCATGGATTTGATATTTTCTGTGATATACTGAGTGAACTAGAAAATAATATTTTAAATTTCCAGTTGCAACCTATTTACAAAGAAAAGGATTAGCAATGGGTACACCCGTGGCTAACATTTATGTAAACTTAGTAATGTCATATTGGGAACAATGGCATATAATAAATAATAATGATTGCAAGGAATATTTTAAATTTTATAAGAGATATGTTGCTGGGGGAATTTAATAAAACCTACACATTTTTATCAGTGTAGGCATCACGTCGTGCTGCTAACATGGGCGCAAACATTTTTAGATTCATTAAGCCCTGCTTAGAGCCGCACACAAGCACGCCAACACAGAAACTTCTGTGACATGCAAATCACCTCATAAGTAGGTGAATCTCATGCAAATGAGGCAGGAAGAGCAACCCAGCAAGCAGACAGTCAGCCCTGCAGACCCCTTTTCAATGTCCATAGAGTACATGGAAAAATTCCATGTACAGGACTGTAGACAGACAAAAGGGGCTGTAAAAATGTAGGTAGATAGACAGAAATGGCATAGCACACACAAGTATGAGAAAAACTATTCTCTGTGTGTTCCAAAAGTTACAGTAAATATGGTAAAATATATATTTTTAATAATCTTAACATGTTTGTGCAGTGCATGGCAGTACACATACATGCCTTATTAAAAATAAAAAAACATGGAAAACTCAAATATTAATATCATGAGACAGAAATGTATTACAGGACCCTGTGTGCAGTATCTACAATGGTGCATTGGTGCTGCTGCTAATGCGGAAGAGCTTGGAAACGTGCAGTATCCAGGTTGTGAGCATGGATCCCTATGCAAATGAGGTGGAGTTACTGAACAGCATAATGGGATAATCGTGTCCGCAGATCCTCTCTGTGTAGGCAGAGAACCAAGTTGGTGTCCAAAGAGGAGGTAGCTGACATCAGGAGAGGGTGTGTCTACCAACTTCTGAGTTAACTGGAGCATTGCTGCTCCTGTTTGCATGGTGAGCTGCTATGCTGAATATGCTAGTCTGACGGGGGGGTGTACTGACTGCTAAGCATTGTTTACTTACGGGGCGTGCACTTACATGGTGCGCCACAGTGCTCAGAGTATCTAAAAGGCCAATGATGTACTGACTAGCGTTGATCCTTGCTTAACTTCAACTAGAGCCATAGGGCCATTAAATTATATCAATGATATATTAGGCAGGTGCACTGCATCATAGGTAGCCAATCACAGAGGCAGCACCTACAGTAGAGCACTATAAATTATGCATACACCCTACAATCTGATTTTTCCCCCATACTCTGCACCATTGGAGTACAGACTTGGGGAATTTTAACTGAAAGAATGCTAGGGGGCTGCTGCAGGTCTGCTACATCTGTACGTGCTAGATGCTGAAGTCATTGCTGCTGCTGCTGACAAAAGGCCTAGGCAGAGAAGGAGAAGAGTGTCCAGGCCCCGGGTAACCTTCCAGGAGCTACATGAGCTAGAGATTGCAGAGTACTACAGGGTGGACAGGGACATACTACAATAACTCATTGAGTTCTGCTGCCCTCAATTCAGGCCCTGAGCCAACAGAGGTAAACCCATCCCAGTGGAAGTATGTGTAGCCCTTAGGATAATAGCCACAGGTACCTTCTAAAGACCAACTAGGGACATGATGTGGGTCTCACAGACATGATCATCCAAGGTACTCCACCAGTTCCTGGATGCCATGCTACCACCATGCCAATGAGCCCATATATTTTCCCCTCACCCCTGAGGTGAGGTCCAGCAATATGCACACTTCTACCATTTAGCACACTACCTTGAGGTACTGGGTGCCACAGATTGCACTCATATACAGATCAAGGTACCACCCGGTGAGAAGGGTAGAATCTACATCAACCACTAGGAGTACCAGTCCATCAACTGCAGGTCTTGTGCAATGCCAGTGCATTATCATGAATGTGTGTGCTGGCAGCCCTGGCAGCTCTCATGACTCCTATATCTGGAAAGCAACACAGCTTTACCAGATGTTTGCTAGAGGGGACATCCCACACGGCCATTTACTGGGGGATGCTGGCTACACACTGGAACCATGGATGATGACACCCATCAGAAGTGCACAGACACCCATGGAAGAACTCCATAATGAGGCACGTGCACAAACTAGGAACATCATAGTGTGTGCATTTGGGTTGCTGAAGTCATGGTTCTGATGCTTCTATATATCTGTTGGAGCCCTGCAGTACTCTCCAGCCACATGTGCACATATGTTCACAGTATGTGCCATGCTACACAATATGGTGCTGCAGATGCAGCTGCAGCAGGAAAAGCATAGGGAAGGGATACACAGCCCCCCACCAGTGCCTAGGTCACCACAGCCACACTCACAGGAGGACTTGGAGGAGCAGCTCCTGATGATGTCCCTGTAAGCAGACATAGGTGTGTCCTGTACACCCTGGCATTGGCTAAGAGACAATGCATAGCACATTCACTGACAGCCTAGGGCCCCAGGGTCTGACACCTTACTCCTACTCACATACATATATTAAAATAGCTGATGCAAGGCAACCCACATATCCTGTACCTATCCATGTATTGGCTGTGTACCGCTTGCATCACACAGAGTCAGCCTTGAACTACAATTCGGTCAACTGCTGCATTCTCAAGGTAAGTCTCTAACCAACACACTAATTGTAAGGATTATTATAATAAGGTATTGTATGTATGGATCTGCTGCTGTTATGCAAGGAAATACAGTGGGCTATTTGGTCAGAGTTAACATCCACATGGGACAACTGATACCTAGCCCAATAGCAAGTGTTCCTTAATTTTCACTAGGCCTCATGGTTGGAATATTCATGACATCAGGCAAGGGGATGTTAAACAGTGGATATACATGATAGTTGGACTGCTGTCTACCCAAGCTGATCATGTGCTGTTGTTCCCCCACCCCAACACAGTGGTGAACCCATATTACCTCTTTAACAGAAAATCAGCTATGGTATAGCAGTGGACCAGGCAATCTCAGGGCTGTAACATAAATAGCTCTCACACATTGTATGTCTCTCTTCACGCAGGATAACAATGTACATATGTATACTGTTGATTGTGTGATGGATGACCCCGCTCTTTCTAGTGAACTGTGTGGCTCAGTGGACTAGGAAAGCTAGCATGGGTGATGGTATTGAAGGTTCTAATCTGGAATTACTCACTTTTGCATGTCAGGTAGTAGTATGTTGGTGTTTTCACAGAATGTCATACCTCCCAACCCCTTAGTGCAAGAAATCTGGACAAAGCCAGAAAGATTGGGGGGACAAAGGCCCAAACATAGGGTGGAGTTTAAATATTTGTCACATAAACCTAGGCAGTTTCTGGAAGTAAAGGTGTTGCAGTAGTACATATCTTCTGATGGACATAAAGTCTAACACACAATAGTTTGTCTGTAGTTAGTAGAATGCATTGATCTCAACATTCAATAAAGCACCAGAAGAACACAAATGTGTCAGGATCAGACCAAACATATGAGGCAAAACTCTGGACATTCTGTGAAAATCAGGACTTTTGAGAGGTATGCAGACTGTCAGTCTGTTGGTGGTGTAACATTACCAACCTCATTCACATATTTAGTACAGCAGACAGCTGGGGAATGCTGTGGACATTCTGAGTGAAGTGCAATACTGCAGAAACAGAGGCAGATGTTAATGTCTGTAATATACAAAATCCTGGACTGGAATACAGGTACGTCTGACATGCAGTCACATTATAATTACTGACAGTCCCACCGGGCATGCCTGTACACTTAGTAAAAATGAGCACAATCCTGTTGGCCCTTCATTGAAATGACCTATTATGGATAAATGTCTATACACACAGACATATATACATACACATATCCATCTGTCAGTATCTCTCTCTCTCTCGCATGCATAGTATATCTTTCACTATGTAGTGTCAAATAGATATATATAGCTATATATCTTACAATGATACTTAGACTCCCCCATATATCTACAGAACACATATACATATCATATACACACAGCTGCATTTATATATACATCCCTGTTATACACATAAATATGTGTGTGGATGTCTGCATTGTCCAACATAGCCTAATAATAATGAGTAAACTGTACTATCACATGGCCATAATGTTCCTCAAAAGATCCAAACTAAGGGCTTAACAGTACATAATCCACTTACCTACAGACCCCTATGCCTGCTAGATGTCACCATGAAGACAGACACAGTTGAGCAAGTGGCGTAATGTATAATGGTATCAACACATGTATGGGCAGGGCACATTGTCCATGCCCACAGTGTCACCTATCTAACTCCCACATATGGCCATATTGGTAACTGTACACACATAGCTAGGATAACATCAGTTATCTCACTGCTAGAATACTAGATGCAGGTAGTGTGAAACAACATAACTCTGCAGGCCACAGATGCTGTTCAACAGAACCCTAGCTTGTGTAATGCTTGAGTACTGTGCCTGCAATCACACATACAACAGACGTAACCTGTAGCACATGCGATAAGTACTGTGAGCTATAGTATATACGCCTAGACAGATAGGGGTTCTAATCTCACTGCAGCCCACTTGAGGTCTGTGTGTGTGTGTGTGTGTGTGTGTGTGTGTGTGTGTGTGTGTGTGTGTGTGTGTGTGTGTACCTCTGCAAAATCACACATGCCCTCATCCAGCAGCAATGGTTATTTTTATTTATTTATTTTATTTATTTATTTATTTATCATTTGTTGACCGGGAAAGTCCGACTAGGTTTCACAGAGCCTGTTTTCAGCGGAGGCCCGGGGAGAAATGCTCCAGATGCATGTCTTTGGAATGCACTTTTTGGCCATGTAACTTGCTGCTGGCTTCCACACTGCCCTATTTTACAAGGTCTGATGATGTCAGACACCTTAAGATTACTAGCTGACAGTATAGTAGCAAGACTTAAGCCGTGGTGCATGCAAGAAATACTGTGATCTATAGTGTGTAATACTAGCTAGGTAGTGGTTCTAATCTCATTCTGGGCTACTTGGTGTTTGTGTGTACCTAGAGTCAAAACTCATTGTTAACTTTGAAAACACAGGCAATATTTTGAGAGATACGACTGACTTTTTACAAAGTTTGTTTGACTGGGCTGTGGATAGGAATCTTACTAAATGATATTTTGTTACATCAGACATAGATTCCTTATTCACTGTTATTCCTTCAGATATAGGGATACAATCAGTTAAACAGTTTTTACTAGAACTAACAGAATATGAGCAATCATTTATTACCACTTTGTATAATATCTTATCTTTGGTACTTGAAAATAATGTCTTCTTGTTCCAACAACAACTTTATAAACAGGAGCAGGGTGTTGCCATGGGCAACCCATAGCAAATACATTTGCTAACATTGTTATGTATATTTGGGAACAGGAGCACATTTTATCAACTGGCAACCCATTTCCTAAGAATGTTGTATTTTATAAACGATTTGTGGATGATTTGTTTATCATTTGGGAAGGAGATGAAATCACCTTTGATCTGTTTATTTTAACTACTTATCTAATACATGTGAATTCTTGAAATTTAAGAAATGCATCTCCTACTCTAGCATTGATATTGTAGACATCACTGTTACTAAAAATGATGAAGGCTTCTTAGACACCTGTTTATATAAGAAACCCATTAAACATAATAATATATAACACAGAAACAGTATGCACCCACATTTCACTTTTAAGAATGTAGCCAGCAATCAATTCCTAAGAGTAGAAAGACTGAATACACAAGATAATAATATGTTGGAGCAAATGAAAATGGCAGTCAATGATTTAGTAGATAGAGGCTATGACAGAACAGAAGTTCAGCAGATATGTGAAGAAGTAAAACAGAAAAGAGATTCAGTTGCTACCCCAATATTTTCAGGCCAAGAACACAAAACATAGATAAATATATAGGACACAGTACCAATTTTGGAAACAAACAAAAACTCAGATGTACTTTGACCTATAACAAAAACGCTTTAGCCATTAAGAACATTATTCAAAAACACTGGGATATACTCAAAGATGTTCCTGCACTCAGGAACTTTCACTCCAAAACCTTTATTTTCACACAAGAGAAATAGAAACCTAAAAATATATCATGTTATAAGGAACAACCTAGATCATGGTTCTCATTTAATTCGCATAAAAAGGAACCTACAAATGTGGAAACTGCATGTTTTGTAAACATACTGACACAAGAAAAACAATAGTGCATCCAGTGACAGCCACAGACTTTGAAATCAGAGTCTATGGTAACTGTAACACAAGAAACTTGGTGTACCTAGCAACATGCTCCCATTGTAATTCATTCTATATAGGAAAAACTAATAAAAAATTCAAAGATCATATATCTAGTCACCTCTCAGAAATGAACAGACATATACCCACTAATGCAAACATACATTTGAAAAGGAGCCATCCCATAACTTTAAGTTTTTAATTTTATAAGTTCTATTTGAGAACATAAGAGGTGACAATATAATCCTTAGGCGTGAGAGAGGAGAACGAAATTGGATTTTACGATTCAGGGCCCATGTCATCCCAGGGCTAAATGGTGTAGCCTCTCTAAAACTGATACTTAAAGATAAACATGAATCTGTGTAGGTTTAACTCCAATTTTGGGCTGTATTATCTGACTGCATCTATTTTGTATGTATATTTTTCAGTTTTATATGCACGCACACACACACACACACACACACACACACACACACACACACACATATATATATATATGTATGTATACACAGACATGCTTATTAATGTGACTTTTATTAATGTAATTTTTATGCATACTAATGGGTGTTTTTATCAGTGTGGTTCTTACACACAAGCACGTGTATTTATAAATATAAGCATATCATGAAATTGCTTGGAATCATTAAAGGACTTCAGTTCACTCTGTGCTACTGGAAAAATTGTTTGGAATTATTAAAGAATTTTAGCTCACTCTGCCCTGGTTTCCAGTGATTTCTTTTTTCATTTTGGACTCTGCTGGTGTATCACTGGATCTGCCTGTGTGTTGGTTCACTCATCTTTATTTGGACTTACATACATACCCAGGTGTTCTGTAAATGGATTTGGTAATACATTGCATTCCAGGTAATAATGTATCTGCTAATCATGTGACAGATGGATTGGGCAGTTTTAATTACATTATGAGAAATTGTGACACTTGAGAGGCATGTATGTGTCCAGTAAGTAAAATAGACAGCCATCATGCCTTTGTTTGCAGGCATGGGAGTAGAACAAAATATCTGTGACTGCAGGGGACATCTCCAAATAATGTAATAATTGACTGCAGCAACTTAGTACAGATATGCAAAGGATACAGCCATACTGGGATTGAACAGCTTTATTTATGAATCAACAATGCTAATGAACACATTCTTGGTATTGATGTTAACATTCTCTGAAATCTAAATACAGTATCTACTCATAATATGGGCTACGTCACCCATATATTTGTTGTGTTCCTGGTGAGAGAGAATGTGAGCATTACTTGACTGATACTTTAAATTTAGTGCTACATACCACTGGATTTGAACCCAGGATTGCGTATGGCAAAATGCACTATATACAAAGCATTTAGCAGACTGAGCTACTGAGTCACTGTTGACTATTGAGTGACTGATACTTGCCTGGAGATCACCTGGAACTATACTATGCATTGTGCAATACAAGTTACAGGACATTCCTCTGGCATTCTAGTACTATTACGGTGTTATACTAGACTGCATGACAGTAGAACACACATGCATGGAATACAACCATACTGCATATATGAAAAAAGCTGTAGTTTAGAATTAATAATGCTAATGAACACAATTTATTATTAATGGTTTGATATATCGGTGAAGTCCACACACAATATCTGCCCATGGACTGGGCTACCTCACCTATATACCTTTTTATTACCTGATGTCTGAGGAAGAAAGCATTATGTGACCAATACTAGCCTGTAGAAAGCCTTGGACAGTACTGTGAGTTGAGCAATACAGTTTGCAGACTATGAGATTTGCAGGCTACAGTTATTACAGTGTTACACTTGACTGCAGCAACCTTATCATAGACAATCAATGCATACAGCTCTACTGCAATGGTTTAGACAACACAATCCTGCTGAACAACATTTTGCTTACTGTTATTGGTATTGTTGTTGCTTTACTGAAATACAGTTCTTATTTTTCATTTATTGCACTACAGCTGTAATTGCCCACTTATTATACTACAGTTCTACATGTCCATTTATTGCACTACAGTTTTTCTTGTGTATACTTTATTGCAGTAAATGCTTTACTTTTCTTGCTTATTACACTATAGGTGGCATATTAATCCATACTTATCATGTCCACGGCACAACCTGGCCAAGCACCTGGCATGGAACTTGACATTGTGAGCCCTCTCAGCTGCAGCTGTTGGGAGATAAGCACACTATTATGCATACCAGTTTTGCAGACATTCAGCTTGCATTTTCATTAGACAGAGGAAGACATACTTACATACTTATGGGGCATTCCCAGCTTGAGCTTCCTGGAGCCAGGTGTCCAGAGTTCCCCTCTTTCTCCTTTTCAGGTCATCAAAATGGTGAGAACACTGCTCACCTGTTTGGGGGATACCAGTAATACTGGTGAGTTCCTTGGCCAAATGGCCCCAGGCCTCTGCCTTATACTCTGAGACCTGGAATCTGCCCTGCATCAGCTGGGGTTCATGTTTTTTAACAAGAAGCCCGACCATGACCCTGGACTCCTGAATGCCACACCTCTACACCCCAAAGGGCACACATTGCCAATACCACCAGTTGATTGAACTCCAATGACTGTTGCAGAATTCCCGCCTATTGGGTTTAATGTAGGCTGTTTTCTTCCCTTTACACGTCATTCAGCAGCATTCAAAAAAGCGCCATGTCACTTAGCAGTGTGCAAACCAGCTAATCGAAGCCAAGCAGCATGAAAACTCGCAGGACAGTGGCTTTAGCGAGGCTTAACACTGCACAAACATTAATAGCTATTAGCATGTTTATGCACTGCTTAGCATGAATGAGCAGTGCTTAGCAAAGTGCAGCAGTGCCAAAATTCTCAATAGTTTAATGAAATTAAAGAAAAATAGTACATTCATTTACAGACATATTCTGCCTGTTATGGAGTTGAACCCAGGACATAAGACCGTAACTCTACCCATGTTGCTAGTTGGATATTATAAAACTTGGCATAACTTCACATATACTATCAGGCTGCCTCTTAGCATTGCTGAGCACTGCGCTGTGCAAACACACTTAAACATAACTATAATTAAATAATTACTTACATTCTGTTTATATTTTTAGATGTCTGTCAGGTGTCGACCATATACGTATGAGCTCCGCTCGGCTCTGCTGTGCTCTGCACCATGCAACCAAAATAATTAAATAAATAAATAAAAATAATAAAAACTTTATTATGACAGTTAATTACATCTAGCTTCTATTTTTAGATGTCTGTCAGGTGTCAGCTGTCTCTGTGTGAGCACAGCTTGGCACTGCTGCACTCCGCACTGCAACGCGCAAACATGTAGTAAAAATAAATAAAATTACAAAAATCATAACACATCATAAAAATGACATATACAGCTGACACACTTCACTACATTACAACAGTGGCGGAGAGCATTACAGGGAGCCTCACACTCAATCTGCAGCCATGGATAGCTGCTACACCTCTACCCACACTGATTCAATATCTCTGTTCCCCGGCTTTCCCTCAGTGGCGCACCATCATTAATATGCATGGCGCACTGCTGAGAGTGAACTGTGACTGTGTACACAGATACAGTCCATGTAGGCTCTACACTGTGCTTATATGGATTTTATTAAATCCTGGGGGATTTTTTTTATATGGGATGGTACATTACAATATTTACTTTTAATTATGCAATATTTACAACAGACAACAATGTTTTTAAAGTTTAAAGAAAATGTTTCCTGTGATTACGTATTTTTTTTTTAGCTATTAAGATTTATAGAGATGGGATGGGCAACTACTATTTATAAGAAACCAAGTCAGAGAAATACTTCTTTATAAAGAAACAGCATGCATCCAAATCATGTTTTTAAAAATATTGTTAAGGGACAAATACCGAAAATGCTTCGGCTAAATACAGCAAATGAAGAGGGAAATCAATGAGTTAATGAATTAAAGATGGATTTTTCAGGTAGGAGTTATCCTGTTAAACAGCTTGATGTAATACAGGATAATATAATAAAGGAAGAAATGGGTGAAAATAGGGTATTTTATTTACTTCTTTGAAAACTAACGTTGTTGTGAGTAGTAAGAATCAAGTTAGGCTGACAATCTCCTATAATAAACATACCAGGGTAGTCAAGAATATCATTAAAAGGCTATGACACATATTGCATTCAGCTGAAGAGTTACAAACATCATTATCAATTCAACCATGTTTTTCCTATAGGAATGCCTACAGCTTAGAGCATAAACTTATATTATAAAGAACAAAACATGAATAAGGATATAAAATACAGTAAAACATCCATTAACTGGCTAAGGGTTTTATTTAGTTTGCATGCTGACTGTCATTCTAAGAACATGATCTACATCGCAGTGTGTAAGAAATGTGAATGATTCTATATGTGTAAGACTAACTGAAAGTTAGGTGAGAGGAAGGTGATGACAAATGTCTTGTATAAACATATATAAGGTAAAGGAGATGATCATATCCTTGAATTGCTGCATTAGTAGAATTAAAGCTAGATGGTAGAGGTGGTGACATATAAGGTATGACTGAAAGCTTAGAATATAAATGGATCAGTACTCACAGAGCAGATAAAGAACCTGGTTTAAATGGAATTGTCTGTATAAAGCCTATCCCAAAGCAAAGGTCTTTAAGATGACACTTAAGTGCCATTTGCCTTAGTTGATGAAATGTCACATGGTTAACTTGTATATAAGGATATGTATTAGTAGCAACTGTTATTTATGCTCAAAAAGCGGTACTATGAAAGCTCTAGGAGTTTGTGTTTTTTGAATGCTTTTACATTAAATTCCTGTGCTTTCTTGAGCCATTTATTTTGTTAGTAATTCACTGCTGCTAGGTTCTTCCTTTCCATCTGCAGTTTGGTGAACATGGAGTTGGTATGTATATAACTAAAGGGGCATGACTGAGCCATTGCCAGGGCATTGTCTGATGGGTCTATATCTTCTTATCAAAAGCTGAAAAGAGCGAACACTCTTTGATCGAACCCTAAACGTCGAACAACCTAAATATCGAAGACACATAACAGCGATTTTTTCCCTGGGAAATTATCAAATATATAAAAATGTATATGTGCAAGCATATACATTCAAGCAGAAAGCAGAAGTTGATGATACAATATCATTTGTACTGTATGGAGTGTAGGAATTAGATAAGTTAGTCAGGTCACAAATAGTTACAATATCATTTGTACTGTATGGAGTGTAGGAATTAGATAAGTTAGTTAGCTCACAAATAGTTACAATATCATTTGTACTGTATGGAGTGTAGGAATTAGATAAGTTAGTTAGCTCACAAATAGTTACAATATCATTTGTACTGTATGGAGTGTAGGAATTAGATAAGTTAGTTAGCTCACAAATAGTTACAATATCATTTGTACTGTATGGAGTGTAGGAATTAGATAAGTTAGTTAGCTCACATATAGTTACAATATCATTTGTACTGTATGGAGTGTAGGAATTAGATAAGTTAGTTAGCTCACAAATAGTTACAATATCATTTGTACTGTATGGAGTGTAGGAATTAGATAAGTTAGTTAGCTCACAAATAGCGATATTACAGCTAGTTTGTTTGTCTGGACCCTTTTACTTTATATACTCTAAACCTCTTTTGCAACATCAGCAGGACAGCTTGGCGGGGCAAGTTTATCTCGTAGAGCATACCGTTGCTCTGCAACAGACTCCCCTTTCATGTAAAACAATGCTCAACCTTGTCCATATTTAAGAACAACTTGGATCTATGAATGAGAAACAGAAAACATGCCCCAGGACTCTCCCTGTACTACTAATGGACAGAGGCATCTCCCAAATGCATGGGTCCCCTCAAATCACCTATGGTGCGAATCCAGTTATTCTCACTAGGTGTAATTATAATTATTGACCATTGGATAGGTAAGACCAATCTAACACCAAATAAGACAGGTTAATTCAAGCACCAAAAGGGACACTGGCTAGGCTTAAAATGGCCCACAAGGGCAGATAGCTTAGTGCTTACCTACAAACCTTTAAACCTATATGATACAAATGGTACCCTTCCCTTAACTCATGTCTGTGCTTTTTATTCTATTTTTGTTTATTTGTTTATTTTTACTAATATTTTTGCCTTGCATTTTAGGGTAGTATAGATAGGTGGAAGAACTTTGCAGAATGACTGTAAGTTAAACAAATATATTTAGCCTCCCAGGCCAAGGTCAACCACAAGGGTTTATTTAGCTATTTCTGCAAACTCAAGGACAATACATAACAATGTGTAGAACTAATTGCAAATGGAACCAACTACAAGGAGCCAGAAGATATAGCAAATCTATTGGTTGACAAATTAATTCATCATCAACCCTACCCTCCTCTCTCCCTGGCCCCCCTTAGGAAATACCATCATTCAATGCTCCCCAGCCATCACTAGGAGCAGATACTTAATCCACTCTTCAAGGCCAAAAGCTATTTATTGATGGGCCCTGATAATATCCCAGGAAGCCTCCTAAATAGCATGAAACACAAATTTTCAGAACCCCTGGAGTCACTGTGTAATGACAGCCTTTAGTCAGGCTTCATTCCACATGAATGGAGAACTACAACAATCATCCCTCTTCACAAGGACAGGCTGTCTATAGATCTCACAAACTACAATCCCATCATTCTGACTAGTCTCCTATGCAAAGCCAAGGAAAGAATTATAATAGAAATGATTAATAATGACATAGCAAACCTTCAGACACTGGAGCAAACCCATCAAGGGCAGATCACGCCAAACCTGGGTGGACCTCTTTAAGAAGGTCACCAAGGCAATGAATGGGAGCAAAATGGTTCATACTGCCTACCTTGACCTGGCTAAGGTAATTGATACAATACCCCACTCAGGTATCATAAACAAACTTATGGAACTTAGTAGAAATCTCTGTGTTACCTAATGGATAGACAGCTTATTCTCAAACAGGACCCAGAAAGTTAAGATAGGGGAATTCACCTCTACAAAGATGCCTGTCACCAGCAACATCCATCATGGCTCTCTGTTCGGTCTGCTCCTTTTTGGCAACTAGTTCTCAGACGTCAAGGTCAACAATCAGGAGCCTCTGGCCAACAAAGTTTACAGATGATTGCAAACTGGGAACAATCACAGATCCCCCTAGATACTAATATCCTCTGGGAAGGGCTACCACAGATAAACAACTGGTGCTAAAGTCATGGTTTAAAACTCTGTGCCAAAAAAATGCATAATAAGACCCTTTTACAAGTCAGCTGCCCATGGAAGTTACATCATTCATAGCACACTCATAACAGTAGACCCAGTAGTTAGGGATTTGTGGAAGAAGGTAGGCAGCAACCTGGCATTTAACCATCATGTGTCCAAGGTAGTAAGAAAATCATCATATGTTGCCCAATTTATAAGTAAAGGTATGGCATCTAGGACCAAGGAAGTTATCATTCCACTGTATTTAGCCTTTATCAGACCTAATATTGAGTATAATGTCCATTTTAGTATATACCTGTCTAGACACATGCAGAAACTAGGATGTCCACAGGGGTTTCTAACAAAAAATTACATGGCACAAACAGTATGTCCTATGTGGATCACCTCAAAGCTCTAGCTCGATACTCTTGTTTCCCACAGAACACTGGTGGCAATCTATGCCTAGTAAACAAGGCATCCTTGGATCCCACTTTGATGGACCTTTTTCATATCCACAAAATAAATAGCATCAGAGCTAACTGATCCAGAGACGTAAACATTGCCTGTGACATAAATAAGACATTTTGGAGGGACAGGTATGTATCTCAGAGAATACTCTTTCTCTATAATAGACTCCCCATCCATGTGAGGCTGAGTTCATCCCTGGCATACGCTATTCAAGCATAACCTGAATCAGTGAATGGGAAATTGGAAATTCATGCCTTGTCTGGATCTGTCTCTAATGGACAGAGGGAGCATGTAAATGCTTGACCACCCAGGTCCTAACTTTTATATACCCCTTAAAATATACTTATAAAATGATCCCTAGGGCACCAAAACTTGTTGAAGATTTGGGTAGTAAGGATAACTGGGGAAGCATGACTAGGCTTAAAAAGTCCCTTATGGTCATTAGCCTAGTATGCACCTATGACCCTATGAACCCAGTTCCTTGTACTGGACTTTATATAGTTGTAGTATGAAAGAGAACAATGCCTCATTACTATTTTGTTTGCAGAGTATGCATTTGGCTGTAAAAGTATTTGTCAGTCATTCATATTCGGGAGGGGTGATTATTATTTATTTTTCATTTTGTTAATTGGTTGATCTTTTTTCTGCTTTTTACCAGCTTGCAGCATTGAAGTATGATTCTGTATATTGTGAACAACCTTTATGAAGAATAAATACCTGTTTTCTCAAAAAAAAAAAAAACATGTATTGTGCGAAAATCAGTCTTCATTTGTAGTCACTGCCTGTGTCAGAGTATGCTGGTTCTACCCATGTCTGTGGGAGTTTTCACCAAGTATTCCAGTTTTCTCTCACCTCCCAGAAAAGCATGCTGGTTGATTACTTACTCAAAACTATCCTCATATATGGCATTTACCCTTACTTTTATGGCTGGTTATAGATGAAAAGGGTCCAAGACAGTACAGTTTATTTACCCAGTCAAAAGATGATAAATACCAATGTCTGGTGCAGAAAAAATGAGGGATACTGCTAGAAAGAAAGTTTTTAACTTTGTATCTGATCTACAAGGTCCAGTTCTGTTTTCAAAAATCATTTAAGCTTAATCATTAATGGTAGCTGTGTTTATCCAGTACACACTATATTGGTTGCAGGCAGTTTCTTTCTCAACCTGACTGTAAAAACTCCACTCTGGTCTCACTCATAGAATAGCATACATGTGGTTGCCATAGCAACCATATGCTAAAAATGTTGGAGTTGCTACATGTCACCTCAAAATCATATACTTCAAAAGAACATAATGGTTCTTCCTTAAAAGGCATTTCTCCCAACCCACGCAAGCTTCATTATTTCCGTTTGTCACCTCTGTTGTCTTTAAAACAGAACATGAAATCAGTGCATGCCAATACGTGCATTCTGTTTGAATAGAAACCAATTGTAAAGACATGATGTGGTAACAATAATAACTGAGGACATTTGTCAATAAAAATAAAGCTAAAACACAAGTCATTGATATCAGAAACATAACAGGAAATACATCTAAGCTATTTATTAAGTTAGCAGGTTTGAGGGACATTAAAGGTTTTCATCCTTCTTTGTTTTGTGCGATCTGCTACATCGGCTATGAAGAAAATCTCACTAAAGGAACAACATACAACTTTCATGAGTTACAGCAATGCCTTTCATATGTGTTCCTGACTTAAGAACATAACAGGTGCAATTTTTACACAGTAAGGCTGCCACTTTGGATTCTATGTAGTTTAAAGCAGGACTCACAATGTCATAATGAATTATTAAAAAATATTTAGTGTATTTTAGAAATAAAGGAAAAATCATTCATTAAAATGTTCTAGGATATAAAGACAGCAGCACATTTCTGTCTTGTTTTTTTTTTTTATTTGTTAATCAAAAGCTCAACACAATATTAATTCAGTTATATGAATTCTCCGGATGACATGAGCTTGTGACAGCAACAAGATGTACCAGTCACAGTTCAGTGGTCTGTGAAGATTTTCTCAAGGCTTTACCAACAACTTTCGTGCAGAATGAGCTAAGAAAACAGGCAGCAATTAAAAGCTCTGATGGGTTTCTGAACTTCTTCTCATCCAGCATGGGCCTGCATTCATAAGTACCCAGAAATAATGGCTGGTAGGAATTAACAGAGCTGAAAATAAGGAGTACAGAGCATGATATTTTAATAAATGAGGCATCTGCTAGAATGGATTATTTATTTCCTGTCAATCTGTCAATGATTCTTAACATGCTTTCTGTCAAAAATACCTCTGCCCACTTTCACTCATACCAGAGAGAGACAGACAGACCGACATACATACACACACACACACACACACACACACACACACACACACACACACACACACACACACACACACACACACTAGACAGACCATTTACATATATTCTGTTTGTTGTTTGCAAAGTTCTGCTTATTCTGTTCATTAAATATGGATATCAGGATGTGACATTTGTTCATTTGAACTAGAAGTGTGTTTTATCACCTTGCCATCCCACAGTGAATTTTGTTCCCTAAATATTTTGTTTCTTAATAAATGCTAATTTATTAAAGTAAATTAACCACTGTGCATGGAAAATCTTTAACTGTTTTAATGTAAAATTTCTCTTTTTCTGTCACTGAATGATCACACTAATATGTGCCTTGTTTGTTCTTAGACTTATTTCCTGTGGACTCCTTTGTAATTTAGCCTTCCCAAAAATATTAGCTTTTAAAATCTGTGCATGAATAAAATAATGTATTTTCAAATGAAAGGCATTGCACAAGTTTTCTTTTTTTTTTAATTTGCTTTCTCTGTTATACTGTAACTTCAGCATTTTATAATTGTGCTAATTTGTTAATGCTTAGCTTTTCTGACATGTTGAGTTTCAGAAGATACTGATTGGGTATACCTCTTCTGATAAGTTGAGTTTCAGGAGATACTGATTAGGTATACCTCTTCTGACATGTTGAGTTTCAGGAGATACTAATTGGGTATACCTCTTCTGACATACTGAGTTTCAGGAGATACTGATTAGGTATACCTCTTCTGACATGTTGAGTTTCAGGAGATACTGGTTAGGTATACCTCTTCTGACATGTTGAGTTTCAGGAAATACTGATAGGGTATACCTCTTCTGATAAGTTGAGTTTCAGGAGATATGATTGGGTATACCTCTTCTGATAAGTTGAGTTTCAGGAGATACTGATTGGGTATACCTCTTCTGACATGTTGAGTTTCAGGAGATACTGACTGGGTATACCTCTTCTGACATACTGAGTTTCAGGAGATACTGATTAGGTATACCTCTTCTGACATACTGAGTTTCAGGAGATACTGATTAGGTGTACCTCTTCTGACATGTTGAGTTTCAGGAGATACTGATTAGGTATACCTCTTCTGACATACTGAGTTTCAGGAGATACTGATTAGGTATACCTCTTCTGACATGTTGAGTTTCAGGAGATACTGATTGGGTATACATCTTCTGATAAGTTGAGTTTCAGGAGATATGATTGGGCATACCTCTTCTGACATGTTGAATTTCAGGAGATACTGGTTAGGTATACCTCTTCTGACATACTGAGTTTCAGGAGATACTGATGGGCCTTCATAATCGAAGGAAGGACACTGAGCAAACTTGGATCTATAATATATAACATTAAGTATCCTGTTTTTTTTTGCTTATTTTTTTGAGTTATTTACAGCACTTTGTCTACTGTATACTTTTCTAGCTAGTTTCTCTGTGTGTGAGGTATTAACTGGAAATTGTGCACTTTTATTAAGCATCTGTTTGGGTTCTTTGATTCTGATAACTTGTTTGCAGTTAAAAGCTTTGGGCTCCTTTATCTGTTTAAAACTTTCATTTAAAGGCTCACTGCTGCTTTTCTGCTGTGAGAAACATTTCTGCAGTTTGTTTCTCACCCTCCTTCCCTATTGGTATGCTGTTCTTATAGTTGGTGGCTTTGCAGTTGCCGCCCCAACTGTAAATCTGATCTGGGACACTCCTCCCAGTCTAGTGTTATTACCTCATTCTACCTAATACAGGGACAACATTTGAGAAGGCCATTTCACATAGTTTCTGCTCCTCCTTTCTCTCTTTCCACTTAAAAAAAAATTCTAAGCTTGTTTCCTGCCTTTCATGTGGGTAGTCTAGTCTGGATACAGATTTGCTGCGTCCAGGACTATTTGTGGGCTTCTGAGCCCCCAAGCCTTCTGTGTTGGAGGGAAGCCTTCTAGCTTAATTTTGTTTCTTAGAACTAGCCAGTTTTTTAGTTTCAGCACTCAAGTCTGTTTCTTTGAGCTCAGCACTTGTTCAGAACTCTTAAGCACTAAATAAGCTACAAATTAATACAGCACTCAACTTTCCTCACTTTTCTAGAGGAAAACAGTTTCTAGTACTTAACAAATAAGCACCTATCCAGGCATGTCTAAGGGTCAGTTCCCGGTGTTTTCTCCTGTGTTCCTGATGAATCTGGGCATCTTGGGGCAATGCAGCAGTTGCCTCATGTACACAGATAACCCTCTCCTCCTACCACCCAACACTACAACCTGTGAGAGATGCACTTATATAGCCAAACTGGAAGCAAAACTCTCTTCACCCAAGACTGGACTAGACAGTCAAGAGAAGAAGGTAAACACTTGTACCACAACACACTCAGCACATAGTCCCTCAAAACCTACACCACCAAAGCACACATATAGAAACACAAACCTACATTCGCGGAGGCTCTCAGTAAAAACTTGCCCAAGCAACAGGGTCCTCCAAAGCAGAAACACAAGCAACCTCCACTCCTCAACACAACCCAAATGACACATAGCCCACAAACTCAGTGTGCTACTCAACCACAGCCCATAAAGCATAACAACGTACCCAACACTCTAGTCATAGGTGACTCTATAGTCAGGCAGACTGATGTTCCACACACCAGGCTAAACAAGGAGAAAGTTACTGTCAGCTGCCTGTCGGGTGCCAGGATCCGCCACATAACGCATGCACTCAGGTCACTCCACAACAAGTACAAATATGACTCTGTCACTGTCCATGTTGGTTTGAATGACCTGAGACATACCTCCCTGGACTACATGAAAAGGGATATGGAGGAGCTGTCCGATCTTGTAGCCCAGGCAGGTATGACCCTAGCCCTGAGTAGCATCCTGCCATCACCCAGAATGATACCACAGTACAAGGACAAAATGATTGACTTCAACAATTGGCTAAGCTTCTGGTGTCATTCTAAGGGGAGCTAGTATCTGTCTGCCTGGGATGACATGATTAAAAAACCACGATGCTTTGCCAGAGATGGCCTGCACCTGTTGCCCCTGGGATTCCGGATACTGGCTAAGGCTCTAGCCACCCCTATAGTGCCTTTTTTAGGCAAGGTTCAAATGACAAATTCACCACCATAACAGGTACAAGCAAGCAGAATCTGAGGGTATTGCTACTCAATGCTAGAAGTCTAAACCTCAAAATGCACTCACTCGAGACACTCCTTAAAATGGAGAACATCGAAATCTGTGCAGTGACAGAGACCTGGTTCAAGGCTCCAGAGAGTACCCCTGCATTACGAGGCTATAATTCATACCACACCTTTCGGCCACCTAACCTGGACCGAAACACTAAAGGAGGAGGAGGCGTGTCCATATTCATTAAGGATATCCACACCTTCAGGCTAGTTACTCAGCATAATGCATCACAGATTATCTAAGTGCAACTAACTCTGGGCAAGACTGCAATCCAAACTGTAGCTTGCTACAGATCCCCCACCATGTCCCAGGATACACTGGAAAATATTAGGGTACAACCTAACATCCAAATAATGGGTGATTTCAACTACCCCAACATTAACTGGGAAAACTACTTATGTGCCAACTCTTGTGCTCAATGTTTTCTGGAATTCATAAATTCTAACGCCTTGGATCAACTTATCCACACCCCCACCAGGGGCAGCAATACCCTAGACCGGGCAATCGGTGCTCCACACCAGAGGTCAATTCCTCGTTCAGATCCGACAACAAGGTAATCACCCTAGACATCAACATCCCTCCCCCACCCCCCATTAGGGAAACCACCGTAGAAAATTTCTCCAAAGCCAACTTCACGCTTTTTAAGACAGAAGTGACAAACTTCATGACACCCATGCTGACGGACATTAGAGGTATGACTGCTGAATCCTACACAAATGCACTTTATAAGCACTTACACGAGTGCATGGATCATGCAATCCCTAACAGAACCAAGATGCTATCCACCAAAAAAAGGAAGCCAATCTGGTTGTCCCCTGCCATAAACAAACTCTACAACAGAAGAATGAAACTTTTGCAAAAAAGAGTAAAATCCCATGATTGGAGAAACTCCCTGGTCAGCCTCAGTAAGAAGCTGATATCCCTCATAAAATCCTCCAAAGCTAGTTACGAAAACAAAATCACCACTGACTCTAAAGACAACCACAAAGCATTCTATAGCTATGTCAAGAATCTCAATGGCAACACTCAGATCTGTTCTGAGTTACAGCACAATGGCACTAAATATATCAGAACCAACTGATATTGCCAACATCCTGGCAGATAGGTTCAGTGCTAACTTTACCCCCCTCTCATCCCCTAAAGGGCCCATCTCTATACCAGAAGAATGCAAAGTTCCTGTAATCACAGCTACACAGGTAAAAAACTGACTCTCCAAAGCCAAGAACACAGCATCCATGGGAACTGACAACATCCCAGGCTGTGTTCTACATGAACTACAGAACGAACTGGCACCCCACCTAAGTACCATGTTCAGTCATAGCCTCACTATGTGCCCACTGAATGGCACACAGCAACGGTTATCCCACTCCACAAAGGGGTAGCCACCATGGACCCCGGAAACTACCGCCCCATTAGCCTGACAAGCCTGGTCTGCAAGGCTATGCAATGTATCATCATGGAACTTATAAACAATGACATTGGTAATCTCCAAACTCAGGACCCCACTCAGTTCGGGTTTGTAAAAGGCAGATCATGTCTCCTAAACCTGATAGACTTCTTTGAAGCAGTCACCAAAGCTGTAGATGAGGGTAAGGTGGGTCACACAGCCTATCTAGATCTCGTCAAGGCTTTCGACACCATCCCCCACTCTGGAATTATATATAAAATCACTAAACTAGGTATAAATCCCTATGTCACAAGATGAGTTACCAAATATCTCACTGACAGAACCCACACTGTGAAAGTAGCAAACTCCAAATCCAACTTCAGACCAGTGACAAGTGGAGTACCACAGGGTTCAGTCCTGGGCCCTCTCCTGTTTGGTATCTACTTCTCTGAAGTACAGGTTAACACAGAAGGTCTTTGGCTAATGAAGATCGCAGATGACTGCAAACTAAGAGCCATAATCAAAACTCCAAAAGATGTGGACATCCTACAAAAGGGCCTCGCTGAGACAAATGTCAAAGCCATGGCCTCAAGCTCAATGCCAACAAGTGCATTGTCATCCGTTTTGGTAAAAACTCTGTACCCATGAACTACCACATAGGCGGTAGTCTACTTAATACCGAAAGTGTGATAAGAGACCTTGGGACACAGGTGGACAGTAGTCTCTCGTTTGATAATCACATCGCCACAGTAGTCAGGAAATCCTTCTATGTGGCACACCTCGTCACGAAAGGTTTCTCATCCAGGAAAAAAGAGATCCTTGTTCCCCTCTACTCGTCACTCATTAGATCCATTATAGAGTACAACGCCCTTTTTGGTATGTACTTCACAAGACATCTACAACAGCTGGAAAGGCCGCAGAAATACCTCACAAAGAGGATTACCGGCCTCAAACAGATGCCCTACGCAGACCATCTCAAAAAACTGCACTTTACTTTGTCGCATATCGCCTACTCAGAGGCAATCTCTGTCTAACACACAAAGCTTTGTCAAACCCAGAGCTGTTGGACATGCTCCACTTAAAGAAATCCCAGTCCCTATGAGCTACACGACCTAAACCTTGTCACCACAATAAACAGAACATGCTGGTGTGATAGATTCCTGTCCCAGAGACTTCCCATACTCTGGAACAAACTACCTATCTATATCAAACAAAGCTCCTCATTAGCACTCTTCAAGAAAAATATTGATGATTGGATGGGAGATGGGAAATTCACCCCGGGAATCACTTCTGCGGCTCTGCTCGACAGTGGCACAGGAAAATAATTTTCTTGGGTGGCGAAAGCCAGGGTACCTTTTGGCTAGGTTATATAGGCCCTAGGACCAATAGCCTAGTACCTACCTATGAACCTATGAGTGTTTTCAGTCTATCACCTTAGAATATACCATGAATGCAAAGGGGTATCCAGCTCCTTTAGAAAGTGTTCTATACTAGGAATCAAAACAGTTGATTAGCACCTAGCTGCTTTAAATTAATTTTGTTTTCAGTCCATACTCACACTGTAAATTATCAAAAAGTTTGGTTTCGAAATGTTATACTCAAATAACAACCTGAAAAAGAGGTGCAGTTTATAATCACAAACCACTCTCATTAAGACTTAAAATACATATTACCCTAAGCAGCAGAAACCTTGGAGTAGATTTATTTAGTTTAGGCTGACATATGCTTCTCCCTCACCATAATTCCATAATGACCTTCTCCATAGCTTTACAGATGAGACTGGTCAGGCTTATGGGTCTTTAATTACTATGGTCCACTGACACTCCTTCTTTGTACAAAGGAATGACTGTTGCTGTCCTTCATTCATCTGTCATAAAGCTGATACTGAAGAGTCTCTGTAGGGGGTGTAACAAGTCCTATTTCAGGATGGCAAGTAGACAGCCTGATATATTATCCACTCTCATAATTGTGCTGTTTGGCCTTAGATTGTGCCTTGAGGAATTGTTCTATGGAGATTTTTGGGGGGTGTAGATATGGGTATGTTATATGAGAATACAACAGGAGAGAGAGAGGGATAAAGTTTCATATAAATTTGTCAGTTAATAAATTGGCTATGTCCTCTGGATCCAAGTATATGATACAATTTACTATTAGCATTGTGCAAAGATGGATATTGTTTCTGATGTCTCCAAAATAATTACGGAGGTCTTTGTGGTTATCCTTCACCTGTGTGGCTGTTTTTGCCTCATTTCTGGATTAGGTTGATTTGCTCAGTGTGTGGAGTTCCCTGCTAAGTTTAGCAAGAGCATTTTGGGCATCTTGAGAGTTAAACTTCCTTTTGCATGCAATGTGTTTTTTTCTTTAATTATAGAGACATTTTATATTTGGGTTCTACCAAGGGGTTTATTTTTAAATTTGGCACTGTATTGACTTTGATGGGTGAACAGATGCATGCATGCAGTTATTTCAATGTGTATAGAATTTGGTAGTGAAGGGTTCCACATAAGCAGTGGGATCATCAACCTGGAAGAGGTTTTGATTTTAGCCAGGTCATCACTTGGTTTTAGTAGACTCGCCTTTGCATAATCTCTGAATGCCAAAGTATTAGAAGATGTTTCCATCTTCAGTCCTATGGTGAGTGTGACTGATGTGTGGTCCAATTTGACCAGGGAGGAAGTTGCACTTGGTGTGGGGTAAAACTATCCCATATTGATAAGGACCAAGCTGAGGATTCAGGACTTTACCAACCTAGTTTGGGTGTAGACTAACTGGTCTAAAGAGTTTGTATTGATGACATCCAGAAATTTCTGGGCTTACTTGTTTGGGGACATATAAATATCCCAGTTGATAGAGGTGTAGTTAAAGGCCATACGAGAATGGTGCTTGGCTTAATGCATAGGGACTTTGTACAAGTTAGGAGGAGGTATGGGCTGAGGGGGACATACAGGGTGTCTTTGATATGATAAAGGATTTTTTAATAATAAGTAGGACATGGAAAGGTTCCAGGTCATTATCTTTTCAACAAGTCTGAAGGTGATATTTTTTGAATATGGATACACTGCCACCTTCAATGCCCTCACTCAAAGTGGTGTGCCTGAACTTGTGGTAGGTATTTGAGGCAGGTCTTTCTGACAATGTATATCAGTTTTTTCTAGGGTATGGGATGCTTGTAGAGAGTGGAGTTTTTATTGAGGCTCTTTGACTTGAACAGCAAAACCTTTGTATTACCTGGATTTTTTTATGTTGCAGACTTTTAGGAGACTGACATTGTCAGAAAGAGGCAATGTTGGGTGGGCAAGGACTTAGCCAATATACAAAAGCCTTGGAGGGGGGTGGGTAGAAGCAAGCAATCCACAGCAATGTAGTTAGGCCTGCCTGCAATTGACTTCCTGGTGGATACATAGTATAGTCCCTTGCCAATTGCTGAAGTCAATAACATTTTGCTCATATTGCAGCGTCATTCTTGTTGATGGTAAAATGCTACTCAGGGATAGGTTCATACCTGCCTTGGACACATATTTTAAGAGCTCCATCATGTCTTTCCAGAGAAGTACATCTGAATTAATTTGTACCCACATGTACTATGGTTGTGTCATATATGTACTAGTGGTACAAGTACTTAAGTGTATGCATGATGTGCAGAATCTTGTCACTTGACAGGCATCAAATCATGATCTGCTCATTGCACATCCTAGTAAGTGGTGCATCAGTGTCCCTAACTGTGTAATCACCTATAACTAAGACACTGGATTGAGTGAAGGTTTGCCCTATAGGCTTTTAACTTGAGACAATGTGATTCTTGAATGCATGTTTCTTGACAGGTGCTGCCTCTGTTATGTTGTGATTGCTGAGGATATTTGTTTCTTAAGTTACATTTTGGAGACCTTTGTGGTTTAGATGCATTACTTTTAAGAACATCAGCATATGTAGGTCACTGTGCTTGGTATAAACTACATGTGATTGCTTGTGTTAGGTGTAGTTTGGTATGGACAACCTGCTTGTTATCTGCAATGGCTTCATGTGAGACCTTTGTCACCATTAACATTGCATAATTACATCTCTCACACACTGTGTCAATTTATTTAAGTAGTAGGTGGTTCAACCACACTGGCTATGGAAATGGCTGGAAAGTGCAAACCCCTATAGTTCCAGTTACTTACTAATGTGGGCTGGATGGCAGTAGTGCTTAAGAGATGAGAAGTAGATATACTGGAGGCACTATCTACTAAAATGAATGCTCTGAGTCTGCAAACAAAGAGCAATGTACCTGTATGCAAACAGCAAAAGGAGGATATATTTTACACCTGTGTTTCATATTCTTTTTTTTTTATAGCCTATTTATATTTTTTGTTGTAGTGGAGAATATCAGACATACAGGAAATGCAGTATTTGGCATCTCCAATGGGTCAGTCTATGCATATTCTAAGGTGACACCTTTTAGACTTGTGCACTCTTGTTACTTTTAAATATCTAGGTCTTTGTTTAGACCCCCCCCACCCATCTTAACTCTCCACCTTGATGATACAAATACAAATATTAATTCACTCTTATTCTGGGATAATAAAATTTGCTCCATTCTCTCCACTTCCTCCAGGAATGTGGTAGAAAAACAGAGACCCTACTGAAAACTTACCTTGACCCAGGAAGGACATGCAGACTGCCTGGAAGGCACTTCACCTGGGAAATGAACCACTGTACTAAAACACTACCCACTGACCATTAACATAGTCAAATCAGGATGTCTGTGCATAGTTTTGCAAGGGAGCTGTCTGATTAGGGTCATTTCATGTCCTGTCATATGTAAGACTGCATCTTAGACTCGGACAATGAAGATAAAACCGTGCTTCTGGTATGCTGTAATATATATAGTAGTAATTCTTGTACAGGGGGAGTTGCTATGTCTATTCAAAAGTTGCTGCATCCTCAAAAAAAAGTCAGGCAGTTTTGTTCTGGGATAATTCAGACTTAGGCTTTCTGATAGATAGGTATGCTTAGTCTAGGTTAAAGAAAACATGAAACTTACTTGAACGACTATTGAGCCAAAATGAAATTTACCCAGTGCTGTCTTTTATTTGAAAGCAGATTACAATATAAAGAGCTTTGTAGATGTAGATGAAACCTTAATTTCAACTACAAGAATTACTCAACCTGTAAGGAAGGAAGGAAGGAAAGATTGGGTATATCCTTCATTTATTGATTTGTTTATTTATTTGTCTGTTTATTTATTTATTATCTCACTCATTTATTTATTCATACATTCATTCATTAGATAACAGCATTGGTAGGCATGTCCAAAGACCATTTTCAGCCATGACCTAGGCACAACACATTATAAGGTTTGCTAATGCAAGCTGTACATAAAGTTATAGATAAAAGTAGGGAACAGTGCAATTTATATTTAAGACAGTAAAACATATTACAAACAAACTGAAGCAGTGTAGGCAATTGGTTCACAGTACAAGTGTGCATTAATATACACATACATTTATTAGGAAAAGATAAAAAGGTAGTACAATTTCTGTTCATTTAAGGGCCAGAAGGTGTCACAAGTTTGAATTACAAGAGATAACAGGGTATTTCCTTAGCCTGAAAAATGGTAAAACGATCTGCTTTGTAGTAAAGGCATCAAGCGTGGAAGCTAAGAAATAGCAAATTTTAGCATGGAAGCATGAGCTAGGCTCGCTGCCAGGACCTACTGACCACAGAGTGAAACTGCATAGTCCTTATATATCAGAAAACAATGTTTGTACTTCAAATAGGATCTAGTGACCACAGAGTGAAACTGCATAGTCCTTATATATCAGAAAACAAGGTTTGTACTTCAAACAGGACCTAATGACCACAGAGCGAAACTGCATAGTCCTTATATATCAGAAAACAAGGTTTGTACTTCAAACAGGATCTACTGACCACAGAGCGAAACTGAGAAACTGCATAGTCCTTATATATCAGAAAACAATGTTTGTACTTCAGGCAGGATCTACTGACCACAGAGCAAAACTGCATAGTCCTTATATATCAGAAAACAATGTTTGCACTTCAGACAGCATCTACTGACCACAGAGCGAAACTGCATAGCCCTTATATATCAGAAAACAATGTCTATACTTCAGACAGGATCTACTGACCACAGAGTGAAACTGCATAGTCCTTATATATCAGAAAACAATGTTTGTACTTCAGACAGGACCTACTGACCACAGAGCGAAACTGCATAGTCCTTATATATATATATCAGAAAACAATGTTTGTACTTCAAACAGGATCTACTGACCACAGAGTGAAACTGCATAGTCCTTATATATCAGAAAACAATGTTTGTACTTTAAACAGGATCTACTGACCACTGAGCAAAACTGCATAGTCCTTATATATCAGAAAACAATGTTTGTACTTACAACAGGATCTACTGACCACAGAGCGAAACTGCATAATCCTTATATATCAGAAAACAATGTTTGTATTTCAAACAGGATCTACTGACCACAGAGCGAAACTGCATAGTCCTTATATATCAGAAAACAATGTTTGTACCTCAAACAGGATCTACTGACCACAGAGCGAAACTGCATAGTCCATATATATCAGAAAACAATGTTTGTACTTCAAACAGGATTTACTGACCACAGAGGGAAACTGCATAGTCCTTATATATCAGAAAACAATGTTTGTACTTCAAACAGGATCTACTGACCACAGAGCGAAACTGCATAGTCCTTATATATATATATATCAGAAAACAATGTTTGTACTTCAAACAGGATCTACTGACCACAGAGCGAAACTGCATAGTCCTTACATATCAGAAAACAATGTTTGTACTTCAAACAGGATCTACTGACCACAGAGCAAAACTGCATAGTCCTTACATATCAGAAAACAATGTTTGTACTTCAAACAGAATCTACTGACCACAGAGTGAAACTGCATAGTCCTTATATATCAGAAAACAATGTTTGTACTTCAAACATGATCTACTGACCACAGAGCGAAACTGCATAGTCCTTATATATCAGAAAACAATGTTTGTACTTCAAACAGGATCTACTGACCACAGAGAGAAACTGCATAGTCCTTATATATCACAAAACAATGTTTGTACTTCAAACAGGATCTACTAACCACAGAGCGAAACTGCGTAGTCCTTATATATCACAAAACAATATTTGTACTTCAAACAGGATCTACTGACCACAGAGTGAAACTGCATAGTCCTTATATATCAGAAAACAATGTTTGTACTTCAAACAGGATCTACTGACCACAGAGAGAGAAACTGCATAGTCCTTATATATCAGAAAACAATGTTTGTACTTCAAACAGGATCTACTGACCACAGAGCGAAACTGCGTAGTCCTTATATATCACAAAACAATGTTTGTACTTCAAACAGGATCTGCTGACCACAGAGCAAAACTGCATAGTCCTTATATATCACAAAACAATGTTTGTACTTCAAACAGGACCTACTGACCAAAGAGTGAAACTGCATAGTCCTTATATATCAGAAAACAATGTTTGTACTTCAAACAGGACCTACTGACCACAGAGTGAAATTGCATAGTCCTTATATATCAGAAAACAATGTTTGTACTTCAAACAGGACCTACTGACCAAAGAGTGAAACTGCATAGACCTTATATATCAGAAAACAATGTCTGTACTTCAAACAGGATCTACTGACCACAGAGCGAAACTGCATAGTCCTTATATATCAGAAAACAATGTTTGTACTTCAAACAGGATCTACTAACCACAGAGCCAAACTGCATAATCCTTATATAACAGAAAACAATGTTTGTACTTCAAACAGGATCTAGTGACCACAGAGCGAAACTGCATAGTCCTTATATATCAGAAAACAATGTTTGTACTTCAGACAGGACCTACTGACCACAGAGCGAAACTGCATAGTCCTTATATATCAGAAAACAATGTTTGCACTTCAGACAGGATCTACTGACCAAAGAGTGAAACTGCATAGTCCTTATATATCAGAAAACAATGTCTGTACTTCAAACAGGATCTACTGACCACAGAGCGAAACTACATAGTCCTTATATATCAGAAAATAAGAAGTTATGTACCTACCATAACGTTCCATGTTAGTTGTCTTCATCTCGCCTTCTTTCTTGCTAGATGGGTTTGGAGCCGATCCGTGGCTCCAACTCGGCCTTATACTAAAGCTCGAGAGCTATTTACCGGCTCAAGGCCACCCCTTATCCCACAATGCTAGGCGTCAGATATCCAGATCTCATTTGGAAAAGCTAACACCAAGGAAAAAAACACACTAGTACCCACCAAGGTTAACCTACAGCGCTACAAACAGAGAAGGACGTAACCTAAAAACAAGGTCAACCGTAGGAAGAAGGCCTCAAGAAGGATTCTTCTCAGTCCAAACCAGGCAAGGGGGATGGAGGGTGGGACGCAAGAAAGAAGGCGAGATGAAGACAACTAACATGGAACATTATGGTAGGTATATAACTTTTTAATGTTAAGTTGTCTATCTCGCCTTCATTCTTGCTGGATGGGACAGCGTCCCTAGCACCTTAGTCCTGGGTGGCTCATCGAAACAGACTATTGAGCACAGTGGAACCAAAATCAGCTCGACTCCTGGAGGCCATATCCAACTTGTAATGCGAAATGAAAGTATGAGGAGTGGCCCATGTTGCTGCAGCACAAATAGATTCCATTGGAAGTCTAGCCTGAAAAGCTACCGACGTAGCCAGTGCCCTGGTGGAATGAGCTTTTGGTTTTGAAGGAAGTTCTTTATGTCTCAGTTGGTAGATCAAGGTAATAATAGAGGCCAGCCACCTAGACAAGGTAACCTTAGAAACTAGCAGGCCCTGCTTCCCTTCAGCATAGGACAGGAAGAGTTGATCTGATTTTCTTGACTGTTTGGTCCTATCCAAATAAAAACGTAGCTGCCTGTGAACGTCCAAACAGTATAACTTTTGTTCAGCTCTGTTTGAATAATTAGGAAAAAATACAGGGAGATCAATGGCCTGATTGAGATTTGTCTCTGAGGGTATTTTGGGCAAAAAGGAAGGATTAGTCCTGAGTGAAACTCTATCTTTGTGAAAAATAAGATATAGAGGGTGAACGCAAAGGGCTTGAAGTTCCAATACTCTTCTGGCCGAGGTGATGGCTACCAAGAAGAGTGTCTTCCAGGAGAGTAATTTTAAGGAACAAGAAGCTGCAGGTTCAAAAGGATGGAGAATCAATGAAGTTAAAATCAAGTTCAAATCCCATTGGGGGGGGTCTTTAACCAGGGGTCTAAGTAACATAGTCCCTTTAAGAAAAGCTTTACAAAGTTTGTGGGACATGACACTGAACTCTGATAGGCTATCGTGAAAATTTGCGATGGCAGCCAATTGTACCCTGATGGTGGCAGCTGAGGAGCCTGCTCGAAAAAGTTCCGCCAAAAAATCTAAAATATTATGGATAGGGGGCTGTAAATGGGTTAATTTTTCTAGCCGCTGTCCAGAAGGAAAAACGTTTCCACTTACTAACATAAGTCTTTCTAGTAGAAGGTTTGTGCGAAGAAAGTATGATTTCACGCACTGGCTGAGAAACATGTGGAAGACTGGCTAAGGTTGGAAGTGGAGCAACCAAGTTGTGAGGTTGAGAGAGTGAAGGGATTGGTGCAGCCCATCCGACTGATGGTTCAAGAGGTCTGGCACTGGGTCCAGATTCCAGGGCTGCTCCAGCAGGTGACGATGCAGGAATGGGAACCAAATTTGTTGAGGCCAGTAAGGAGCAATGAGGATCATCCTGGATCCCAAAGCGGTTGCTTTCTGAATCAGTTTTGGAATTAAGGGAAAAGGAGGGAATGCATAGAGCAGACCCCGGGGCCAATCGTGAACTAGAGCGTCTCTGGGGGGATGGCCTGGGAGAGGGAAGAGAGTGAAGAAGTTGCTGCACTTGCTGTTGAGAGGGGTTGCAAAAAGGTCGAAGCAAGGTTGACCCCATCTGCGGAAAATTTTGTCCGCTACTAACTGATTGAGAGACCACTCGTGAGGCATAAGGATTGCTCTGCTTAGCCTGTCCGCTATGACGTTGGACTTCCTGGGGATGTGCGTTGCTATCAGAAACCGTTGAGAGGAGATTGTCCACTGCCAGAGTTTAAGTGCTTCTCGACATAAAGGGTAGGACCTGGTTCCGCCCTGCTTGTTGATGTACCATACTACTGACATATTGTCCGTCTGAACTGCAATAGTCCCGGTAGGTAGAGAGTCCTGAAGAGCTTGCAACACTAAAAGTACCGGTCTCATCTCCAAGACGTTTATGTGCAGATGGTACTCTAGGGGTTGCCAAGTGCCCTGGACAGTCCTGCCCTGAAAATGCCCCCCCACCCGATCAGGGAGGCATCCGTTGTCACCGTGGCAACCGGAGGAGGAAGTACAAACAGTCTGCCCTGAAAAACTTGAGGGGAGACCATCCACCAAGAAAGGTGGTCTTTGCATGATTGGGTGATTATTATGTTGTGAGACATCAGAAGCTGTTGAAAAGACCATTGGGTAAAAAGCATCCATTGAAGAATCCGCATGTGAAAATGAGCTAGGTGAAGTAATGTGATTGTTGATGCCATGAGACCCAAGGTTTTCAATACAAATCTGGCCTGGATTGTCTTGCATTGTAGTAACGTTTGAACATGTCGGCGAATGACTAATACTCTTTCTAATGGAAGTTTTGCCGACAGTTCTTTTGTGTTTAATATGGCACCTATAAAGGTTATAGATTGACAAGGTGACAACGCAGACTTTTTGAAGTTTATGGAGATACCTAGGTCTGAGCAAGTTTGGATGGTATAATCCCTGGCTCAGATTAGCTGATGCCTAGTGGAAGCAGTTAGGAGCCAGTCATCTAGATATGGAAACACCTAGAATCCTCGTCGTCTCAGGTGAGCCATAACCACTGCCATGCATTTGGTGAACACCCTGGGGGCTGTGGTGAGACCAAAGGGCAGGACGCTGAATTGATAGTGACTGGCTCCCAGCTGGAAGCCGAGAAACCTCCTGGAGCGTCTGTTCATTCTGATATGGTAGTACACATCCTGAAGGTCTATGGAGCACATCCAAATGTCCGGACCCAAAAAGGGTAGAAAGGACTGAAGCATGACCATCTGGAACTTTGTTCTTTGAACAGATTTGTTTAACCTGCTGAGATCCAAAATGGGTCTCCAGTCCCCTGTCTTTTTTGGTACCAAAAAGAACTTGGAGTAAATCCCGGATCCTTGCTGGTTTGTTGGGACTGGCTGGATGGCTCTTTTTCTTAGCAGTTTCGAGATTTCTAGTACTGTTTGTTCCCTTAGACCGGGTGGAACATCTGGAAGGGATCTGTTTGTTTGAATGGGGGTGTGGACAAAGGGGATTTTGTAACCCTCGGATATGATAGCCTGTACCCATTTGTCTTGTGTGAGGAGTCGCCAGGCTTCTGGGTACAGTGATAATCTTCCCCCGACTGCCTCCGAGAGTGGACAGTCAGGCAGCCCCTCAGAAGTGCTGAAAGGGTTTGTCGGAAAAGGTTTCCCTACTACCATGATTCTGCGGACCCCATCTGCCCATCGGGTGGCGTCTGTTGTTGTTCCCTCCTCTGCCCCTGGAGGGAAACTCTCCATGTGTGTCAGGCATGACTCCTTGGGGTTTGCGAAACCACGTTTTCCCACCCTTCTGACCTTTAGGGTATGATCTAGAAGGAGTAGAAAATCGGACTCCCATGGCAGAGAGAGTCTTGCCTTCCTGCTCACAGCTGGTAAGGGTATCCTTCACCTGTGGTCCGAACAAAGCCAAATCTTCAAAGGGGGTATTGGTGAAGGACGCCTTAAAGGGGTCAGCAAAATTGCATAACCGCATCCAGGCATGTCTTCTCAAAGCCACGCCTGTGCCTGTGGCCCTACTTGCTCCATCAGCTGCATAAGAAATGAGCCACATGGAGGAGTTGACTATAGAATTAAGGGTCGCCAGCTGGGAGTTAATCTTTTCCTGAGACCCCACAGCAGATGGATCCTGAAGGGTATCACCCAGTTCCTTAAGGAGATCTCTCTGAAGGTGGGTGAAATGGCACAGATAGTTCAGCGACCGCATAGAAAAGGTCGCTGAAGAGAACATCCGCTTGCCGTACCTATCCATCGTCCTAGATTCTTTATTAGGTGGATGGACAGGCACTGAAGGGTCAGCCAACTCCTTCTTAGTGGCTGCTGCAACCACCATGGCATCAACAGGGACACCCTTAGTGAGAAAATGTTTGTCGGACGGGGCTGTGATGAATTTTGTGGGCCTGTGGGAAGTTGGTTCCACTGTGTCAGGGGCCATCCACGCCTTCCGAGCCACTACTTCCATGAGTGGGTCGAAAGGCGGAGACACCCAGGAGGTGGAAGGACGAGAACCAAACGTGTCCAGATACACCGACTCATCCTCGGAAGGGTTGAGGGCAGTCCAGTTCCCCCTCTGCTTAAGGATCTCAAGGATGTCTGAAAAGGAGACATCCTCAGAGGGGGACCTTGGGGACCCTTCCGAATCCTCCAAGTCGGTGTCAGAGGTGACTGACTCGGGGGAGTCAACATGCTTCCTCTTACATTTTCTCTTCTGAGGGGGCTCCTCCGAATGATCAGGGGAGGCCTCAGAAGAGGAAGATGCACCCAATGGGGCTACCTGGAGCGCTTGTTCTCCATGCTTGGGGGTCAGGAGGGTGGACAGAGACTGGCACAGGCACCATGGGGGGAGGAGCCGAAGGGGTCGATCGCGGAGCTGATCCAGGATTCAGCACGCTCCTCATGACCTCAAAGGCACCCCTATCAGGCAGAGAAGAGGGCCCCTGCTCCGAAGAGACATGAACCCCTCCCGGCACAGAGAGGGACGGATCTGAGGCTGATGTCGGGGCCGAGCTCACCTGCACTGAGGTCCCAAGAGGGAGAACGGGGTCGGACAAGGGCCCAATGCCACTCGCCCCCTCGGAGCCGATGAGGGAGTCTCGGCACCCGGATCCCTCCAAGGACGGAACCAATGAAGAGATTGGAGCTGGCGAAGGAGCAGAAGGGTGGGGTATTGGCTCCGATGTTCCGACGAATCGACACCAACAAGCTCCTGCTCCAGACACGGTAGTAGAGTCGGAGGAGGAATAGTTGAAGAAACAGGGATAGCCACAGTCTGCTGACAAGGGCTAGTCAACATATTGGCCAGTGCTGCGACTTAAGGAGCCTACTGACCACCTTCTCTAAGTCATGGTCAGATAACCTGGAGGACCGAGAGGAATGGGACCTATGACTCTGCTACGATTGTAGTAATGGGGACCTAGGAGCCAAGCGAACAAACACTAAAGAGGGGGATCTCGAATGCTTCTGCCTCAGAGAAGGCTCCAATGGCAAAGTCAGGGCCGACTGAGGTCTCAAAGTGTTGGTTCCGGCCAGAACCGACAAGGAAGTAGAAGCTCTGCTCGGCGTCGGCTCCGAACAGGGAGCCGACGGTTTGGCGGGCTCTAAGGATTTCCCAGATGAAGGCATAGCCAGGGATCCTTCAGGCTTTAACAAGCCTCTCAATATAAGTTTATTCCTACGTTCCTGCAGGACTCTTGGACTGAAAGCATGACAGACTGAACAAGAGTCCTGCAGGTGTAGGGCACGCAAACAATAAACACAAAAAGTGTGACCGTCTGTCAGAGACATCTTCTGACAGCACGAGTCACACTTCTTAAAACCTGAAACCTTGGTATCTTTGGACATAGTAGAAGAGATACCAAGGAAAGTTAAACTAGTGCTTAAACACTAAACACAGACACACACGCACTAGAACAGACAATACAACCTCTACAACTATAACAGTTATATATAACCAAAAAACTATAAAACTATAAATATATAACCACACTATAAAAAGATAGGCCTAACCACAACCCCAAAGGGGAATGGGGAGGGGAAGGGAGGAAGGCAATAAAACTATGTAATGAACAGAAAAAAGGGGATTATAAGTGGGTCGAAAGGGGTTACAATTTAACTAATCTAATAGAAAAGAAAACCCAAAATAGCAACAACAACCATGACTATGAAAAGTTATAAAAAGAATTATATGACCTGGAGCCGGGAAAAATGCAACCTCGTAGCTGAAGCGGCAAACGAGATCTGGGTAGCTGACGCCTAGTATTGTGGGATAAGGGGTGGCCTTGAGCCGGTAAATAGCTCTCGAGCTTTGGTATAAGGCCAAGTCAGAGCCGAGGATCAGCTCCGAACCCATCCAGCAAGAATGACGGCGAGAAAGACAACTTAACATCAATGTTTGTACTTCAAACAGGATCTACTGACCACAGAGCAAAATTGCATAGTCCTTATATATCAGAAAACAATGTTTGTACTTCAAACAGGATCTACTGACCACAGAGTGAAACTGCATAGTCCTTATATATCAGAAAACAATGTTTGTACTTCAAACAGGATCTACTGACCACAGAGCAGAACTGCATAGTCCTTATATATCAGAAAACAAAGTTTGGACTTCAAACAGGATCTACTGACCACAGAGTGAAACTGCATAGTCCTTACATATCAGAAAACAATATTTGTACTTCAAACAGGATCTACTGACCACAGAGCGACACTGCATAGTCCTTACATATCAGAAAACAATGTTTGTACTTCAAACAGGAACTACTGACCACAGAGCGAAACTGCATAGTCCTTATATATCAGAAAACAATGTTTGTACTTCAAACAGGATCTACTGACCAAAGAGTGAAACTGCATAGTCCTTATATATCAGAAAACAATGTTTGTACTTCAAAAAGATCTACTGACCACAGAGCGAAACTTCATAGTCCTTATATATCACAAAACAATGTTTGTACTTCAAACAGGATCTACTGACCACAGAGCAAAACTGCATAGTCCTTATATATCACAAACCAATGTTTGTACTTCAAACAGGATCTACTGACCACAGAGCAAAACTGCATAGTCTTTATAAATCAGAAAACAATGTTTGTACTTCAAACAGGACCTACTGACCACAGAGTGAAACTGCGTACTCCTTATATATCAGAAAACAATGTTTGTACTTCAAACAGGCTCTACTGACCACAGAGCAAAACTGCATAGTCCTTATATATCAGAAAACAATGTTTGTACTTCAAACAGGATCTACTGACCACAGAGCGAAACTGCATACTCCTTATATATCAGAAAACAATGTTTGTACTTCAAACAGGATCTACTGACCACAGAGCGAAACTGCATAGTCCTTATATATCATAAAACAATGTTTGTACTTCAAACAGGATCTACTGACCACAGAACAAAACTGCATACTCCTTATATATCAGAAAACAATGTTTGTACTTCAAACAGGACCTACTGACCACAGAGTGAAACTGCATAGTTCTTATATATCAGAAAACAATGTTTGTAATTCAAACAGGACCTACTGACCACAGAGCGAAACTCAATAGTCCTTATATATCACAAAATGTTTGTACTTCAAACAGGAACTACTGACCACAGAGCGAAACTGCATAGTCCTTATATATCAGAAATCAATGTTTGTACTTCAAACAGGACCTACTGACCACAGAGTGAAACTGCATAGTCCTTATATATCAGAAAACAATGTTTGTACTTCAAACAGGACGTACTGACCACAGAGTGAAACTGCATACTCATTATATATCAGAAAACAATGTTTGTACTTCAAACAGGATCTACTGACCACAGAGCAAAACTGCATAGTCCTTATATAAAGAAAACAATGTTTGTACTTCAATCAAGATCTACTGACCACAGAGCAAAACTGCATAGTCCTTATATATCAGAAAACAATGTTTGTACTTCAAATAGGATCTACTGACACAGAGGGAAACTGCATAGTCCTTATATACCAGAAAACAATGTTTGTACTTCAAACAGGATCTACTGACCACAGAACGAAACTGCATAGTCCTTACATATCAGAAAACAATGTTTGTACTTCAAACAGGATCTACTGACCACAGAGTGAAACTGCATAGTCCTTACATATCAGAAAACAATGTTTGTAATTCAAACAGGATCTATTGACCACAGAGCAAAACTGCATACTCCTTACATATCAGAAAACAATGTTTGTACTTCAAACAGGATCTACTGACCACAGAGCGAAACTGCATAGTCCTTACATATCAGAAAACAATGTTTGTACTTCAAAAAGGCTCTACTGACTCAGAGCGAAACTGCATAGTCCTTATATATCATAAAACAATGTTTGTACTTCAAACAGGATCTACTAACCACAGAGCGAAACTACATAGTCCTTATTTATCAGAAAACAATATTTGTACTTCAAACAGGATCTATTGACCACAGAGCAAAACTGCATAGTCCTTTTATATCAGAAAACAATGTTTGTACTTCAAACAGGAACTACTGAACACAGAGCGAAACTGCATAGTCCTTACATATCAGAAAACAAATGTTTGTACTTCAAACAGGACCTACTCACCAAAGAGTGAAATTGCATAGTCCTTATATATCAGAAAACAAAATTTGTACTTCAAACAGGATCTACAGACCACAGAGCGAAACTGCATAGTCCTTATTTATCAGAAAACAATGTTTGTACTTCAAACAGGATCTACTGACCACAGAGCGAAACTGCATAGTCCTTACATATCAGAACACAATGTTTGTACTTCAAACAGGATCTACTGACCACAGAGCAAAACTGCATAGTCCTTATATATCAGAAAACAATGTTTGTACTTCAGACAGTATCTACTGACCACAAAGCGAAACTGCATGGTCCTTATATATCAGAAAACAATGTTTGTACTTCAGACAGGATCTACTGACCAAGGAGTAAAACTGCATACTCCTTATATATCAGAAAACAATGTTTGTACTTCAAACAGGACCTACTGACCACAGAGTGAAACTGCATAGTTCTTATATATCAGAAAACAATGTTTGTAATTCAAACAGGACCTACTGACCACAGAGCGAAACTCAATAGTCCTTATATATCACAAAATGTTTGTACTTCAAACAGGATCTACTGACCACAGAGCGAAACTGCATAGTCCTTATATATCAGAAAACAATGTTTGTACTTCAAACAGGATCTACTGACCACAGAGCAAAACTGCATAGTCCTTATATAAAGAAAACAATGTTTGTACTTCAATCAGGATCTACTGACCACAGAACGAAACTGCATAGTCCTTACATATCAGAAAACAATGTTTGTACTTCAGACAGTATCTACTGACCACAGAGCGAAACTGCATCGTCCTTATATATCAGAAAACAATGTTTGTACTTCAGACAGGATCTACTGACCACAGAGTGAAACTGTGTACTCCTTATATATCAGAAAACAATGTTTGTACTTCAAACAGGACCTACTGACCACAGAGTGAAACTGCGTACTCCTTATATATCAGAAAACAATGTTTGTACTTCAAACAGGCTCTACTGACCACAGAGCAAAACTGCATAGTCCTTATATATCAGAAAGCAATGTTTGTACTTCAAACAGGATCTACTGACCACAGAGCGAAACTGCATACTCCTTATATATCAGAAAACAATGTTTCTACTTCAAACAGGATCTACTGACCACAGAACAAAACTGCATACTCCTTATATATCAGAAAACAATGTTTGTACTTCAAACAGGATCTATTGACCACAGAGCGAAACTGCATAGTCCTTATATATCATAAAACAATGTTTGTACTTCAAACAGGATCTACTGACCACAGAGTAAAACTGCATACTCCTTATATATCAGAAAACAATGTTTGTACTTCAAACAGGACCTACTGACCACAGAGTGAAACTGCATAGTTCTTATATATCAGAAAACAATGTTTGTAATTCAAACAGGCTCTACTGACCACAGAGCAAAACTGCATAGTCCTTATATATCAGAAAACAATGTTTGTACTTCAAACAGGATCTACTGACCACAGAGCGAAACTCAATAGTCCTTATATATCACAAAATGTTTGTACTTCAAACAGGACCTACTGACCACAGAGTGAAACTGCATAGTCCTTATATATCAGAAAACAATGTTTGTACTTCAAACAGGACGTACTGACCACAGAGTGAAACTGCATAGTCCTTATATATCATAAAACAATGTTTGTACTTCAAACAGGATCTACTAACCACAGAGCGAAACTACATAGTCCTTATTTATCAGAAAACAATATTTGTACTTCAAACAGGATCTATTGACCACAGAGCAAAACTGCATAGTCCTTTTATATCAGAAAACAATGTTTGTACTTCAAACAGGAACTACTGAACACAGAGCGAAACTGCATAGTCCTTACATATCAGAAAACAAATGTTTGTACTTCAAACAGGACCTACTCACCAAAGAGTGAAATTGCATAGTCCTTATATATCAGAAAACAAGGTTTGTACTTCAAACAGGATCTACAGACCACAGAGCGAAACTGCATAGTCCTTATTTATCAGAAAACAATGTTTGTACTTCAAACAGGATCTACTGACCACAGAGCGAAACTGCATAGTCCTTACATATCAGAACACAATGTTTGTACTTCAAACAGGATCTACTGACCACAGAGCAAAACTGCATAGTCCTTATATATCAGAAAACAATGTTTGTACTTCAGACAGTATCTACTGACCACAGAGCGAAACTGCATGGTCCTTATATATCAGAAAACAATGTTTGTACTTCAGACAGGATCTACTGACCACAGAGTGAAACTGCGTACTCCTTATATATCAGAAAACAATGTTTGTTCTTCAAACAGGCTCTACTGACCACAGAGTGAAACTGCGTACTCATTATATATCAGAAAACAATGTTTGTACTTCAAACAGGCTCTACTGACCACAGAGCAAAACTGCATAGTCCTTATATATCAGAAAACAATGTTTGTACTTCAAACAAGATCTACTGACCACAGAGCGAAACTGCATACTCCTTATATATCAGAAAACAATGTTTGTACTACAAACAGGATCTACTGACCACAGAGTAAAACTGCATACTCCTTATATATCAGAAAACAATGTTTGTACTTCAAACAGGACCTACTGACCACAGAGTGAAACTGCATAGTTCTTATATATCAGAAAACAATGTTTGTAATTCAAAAAGGGACCTACTGACCACAGAGCGCATCTCAATAGTCCTTATATATCACAAAATGTTTGTACTTCAAACAGGATCTACTGACCACAGAGCGAAACTGCATAGTCCTTATATATCAGAAATCAATGTTTGTACTTCAAACAGGATCTACTGACCACAGAGCAAAACTGCATAGTCCTTATATAAAGAAAACAATGTTTGTACTTCAATCAGGATCTACTGACCACAGAACGAAACTGCATAGTCCTTACATATCAGAAAACAATGTTTGTACTTCAGACAGTATCTACTGACCACAGAGCGAAACTGCGTGGTCCTTATATATCAGAAAACAATGTTTGTACTTCAGACAGGATCTACTGACCACAGAGTGAAACTGTGTACTCCTTATATATCAGAAAACAATGTTTGTACTTCAAACAGGACCTACTGACCACAGAGTGAAACTGCGTACTCCTTATATATCAGAAAACAATGTTTGTACTTCAAACAGGCTCTACTGACCACAGAGCAAAACTGCATAGTCCTTATATATCAGAAAGCAATGTTTGTACTTCAAACAGGATCTACTGACCACAGAGTGAAACTGCATACTCCTTATATATCAGAAAACAATGTTTCTACTTCAAACAGGATCTACTGACCACAGAACAAAACTGCATACTCCTTATATATCAGAAAACAATGTTTGTACTTCAAACAGGATCTATTGACCACAGAGCGAAACTGCATAGTCCTTATATATCATAAAACAATGTTTGTACTTCAAACAGGATCTACTGACCACAGAGTAAAACTGCATACTCCTTATATATCAGAAAACAATGTTTGTACTTCAAACAGGACGTACTGACCACAGAGTGAAACTGCATAGTTCTTATATATCAGAAAACAATGTTTGTAATTCAAACAGGCTCTACTGACCACAGAGCAAAACTGCATAGTCCTTATATATCAGAAAACAATGTTTGTACTTCAAACAGGATCTACTGACCACAGAGCGAAACTCAATAGTCCTTATATATCACAAAATGTTTGTACTTCAAACAGGAACTACTGACCACAGAGTGAAACTGCATAGTCCTTATATATCAGAAATCAATGTTTGTACTTCAAACAGGACCTACTGACCACAGAGTGAAACTGCATAGTCCTTATATATCAGAAAACAATGTTTGTACTTCAAACAGGACGTACTGACCACAGAGTGAAACTGCATAGTCCTTATATATCAGAAAACAATGTTTGTACTTCAAACAGGATCTACTGACTACAGAGCAAAACTGCATAGTCATTTTATATCAGAAAACAATGTTTGTACTTCAAACAGGAATGACTGAACACAGAGCGAAACTGCATAGTCCTTATATATCAGAAAACAAATGTTTGTACTTCAAACAGGACCTACTCACCAAAGAGTGAAATTGCATAGTCCTTATATATCAGAAAACAATGTTTGTACTTCAGACAGGGACTACTGATCACAGAGCGAAACTGCATAGTCCTTAGATATCAGAAAACAAGGTTTGTACTTCAAACAGGATCTACAGACCACAGAGCGAAACTGCATACTCCTTATTTATCACAAAACAATGTTTGTACTTCAAACAGGATCTACTGACCACAGAGCGAAACTGCATAGTCCTTACATATCAGAACACAATGTTTGTACTTCAAACAGGATCTACTGACCTCAGAGCAAAACTGCATAGTCCTTATATACCAGAAAACAACGTTTGTACTTCAGACAGGATCTACTGACCACAGAGCGAAACTGCATAGTCCTTATATATCAGAAAACAAGATTTGTACTTCAAACAGGATCTACTGACCACAGAGCGAAACTGCATAGTCCTTATTTATCAGAAAACAATGTTTGTACTTCAAACAGGATCTACTGACCACAGACCGAAACTGTATAGTCCTTATATATCAGAAAACAAGGTTTGTCTTTCAAACAGGATCTGCTGAGCACAGAGTGAAACTGCATAGTCCTTATATATCAGAAAACAATGTTTGTACTTCAGACACTATCTACTGACCACAGAGCGAAACTGCATAGTCCTTATATATCAGAAAACAATGTTTGTACTTCAAACAGCATCTACTGATCACAGAGCAAAACTGCATAGTCCTTATATATCAGAAAACAATGTTTGCACTTCAGACAGGACCTACTGACCTCAGAGAGAAACTGCATAGTCCTTATATATCACAAAACAATGTTTGCACTTCAGAAAGGACCTACTGACCACAGAGTGAAACTGCATAGTCCTTATATATCAGAAAACAAATGTTTGTCCTTCAAACAGGACCTACTGATCAAAGAGTGAAATTGCATAGTCCTTATATATCAGAAAACAATGTTTGTACTTCAGACAGGATCTACTGACCACAGAGCGAAACTGCATAGTCCTTAAATATCAGAAAACAAGATTTGTACTTCAAACAGGATCTACTGACCACAGAGCGAAACTGCATAGTCCTTACATATCAGAAAACAAGGTTTGTACTTCAAACAGGATCTACTGACCACAGAGAGAAACTGCATAGTCCTTATATATCAGAAAACAATGTTTGTACTTCAGACAGGACCTACTGACCACAGGGCGAAACTGCATAGTCCTTATATATCAGAAAACAATGTCTGCACTTCAGACAGGACTTACTGACCACAGAGCAAAACTGCATAGTCCTTATATATCAGAAAACAATGTTTGTACTTCAAATACTGACCACAGAGTGAAACTGCATAGTCCTTATATACCAGAAAACAAATGTTTGTACTTGAAACAGGACCTACTGACGAAAGAGTGAAATTGCATAGTCCTTATATATCAGAAAACAATGTTTGTACTTCAGACAGGATCTACTGACCACAGAGCGAAACTGCATAGTCCTTATATATCAGAAAATAAGGTTTGTACTTCAAATAGGATCTACTGACCACAGAGCAAAACTGCATAGTCCTTATATATAAGAAAACAATGTTTGTACTTCAAACAGGATCTACTAACCACAGAGCGAAGCTGCATAGTCCTTATATATCAGAAAACAATGTTTGTACTTCAAAGAGGATCTACTGACCACAGAGAGAAACTTCTTAGTCATTATATATCAGAAAACAATGTTTGTACTTCAAACAGGATCTAATGACCACAGAGCGAAACTGCATAGTCCTTATATATCAGAAAACAATGTTTGTACTTCAAACAGGATCTTCTGACCACGGAGTGAAACTGCATAGTCCTTATGTATCAGAAAACAATGTTTGTACTTCAAACAGGATCTACTGACCACAGAGCGAAACTGCATAGTCCTTACATATCAGAAAACAATGTTTGTACTTCAGACAGGATCTACTGACCACAGAGTGAAACTGCATAGTCCTTATATATCAGAAAACAATGTTTGTACTTCAAACAGGATCTAATGACCACAGAGCGAAACTGCATAGTCCTTACATATCAGAAAACAATGTTTGTACTTCAAAAAGGATCTAATGACCACAGAGCGAAACTGCAAAGGCCTTACATATCAGAAAACAATGTTTGTACTTCAAACAGGATCTACTGACCACAGAACGAAACTGCATAGTCCTTACATATCAGAAAACAAGGTTTGTACTTCAAACAGGATCTACTGACCACAAAGTGAAACTGCATACTCCTTATATATCAGAAAACAATGTTTGTACTTCAAACAGGATCTACTGACCACAGAGTGAAACTGCATAGTCCTTATATATCAGAAAACAAGGTTTGTACTTCAAACAGGATCTACTGAAAACAGTGCGAAACTGTGAAACTGCATAGTCCTTATATATCAGAAAACAATGTTTGTACTTCAGACAGGATCTACCGACCACAGAGTGAAACTACATAGTCCTCATATATCAGAAAACAAGATTTGTACTTCAAACAGGATCTACTGACCACAGAGCGAAACTACATAATCCTTATTTATCAGAAAACAATGTTTGTACTTCAAACAGGATCTACTGACCACTGAGCGAAACTGCATAGTCCTTATTTATCAGAAAACAATGTTTGTACTTCAAACAGGATCTACTGACCACAGACCGAAACTGTATAGTCCTTATATATCAGAAAACAAGGTTTGTCTTTCAAACAGGATCTGCTGAGCACAGAGTGAAACTGCATAGTCCTTATATATCAGAAAACAATGTTTGTACTTCAGACACTATCTACTGACCACAGCGAAACTGCATAGTCCTTATATATCAGAAAACAATGTTTGCACTTCAAACAGCATCTACTGACCACAGAGCAAAACTGCATAGTCCTTATATATCAGAAAACAATGTTTGCACTTCAGACAGGACCTACTGACCACAGAGAGAAACTGCATAGTCCTTATATATCAGAAAACAATGTTTGCACTTCAGAAAGGACCTACTGACCACAGAGTGAAACTGCATAGTCCTTATATATCAGAAAACAAATGTTTGTCCTTCAAACAGGACCTACTTATCAAAGAGTGAAATTGCATAGTCCTTATATATCAGAAAACAATGTTTGTACTTCAGACAGGATCTACTGACCACAGAGCGAAACTGCATAGTCCTTAAATATCAGAAGACAAGATTTGTACTTCAAACAGGATCTACTGACCACAGAGCAAAACTGCATAGTCCTTATTTATCAGAAAACAATGTTTGTACTTCAAACAGGATCTACTGACCACAGAGCGAAACTGCATAGTCCTTACATATCAGAAAACAAGGTTTGTACTTCAAAAAGGATCTACTGACCACAGAGCAAAACTGCATAGTCCTTATATATCAGAAAACAATGTTTGTACTTCAGACAGTATCTACTGACCAAGGAGCAAAACTGCATAGTCCTTGTATATCAGAAAACAATGTTTGTACTTGAGACAGCATCTACTGAACACAGAGCAAAACTGCATAGTCCTTATATATCAGAAAACAATGTCTGCACTTCAGGCAGGACCTACTGACCACAGAGCGAAATTGCATAGTCCTTATCTATCAGAAAACAATGTTTGTATTTCAGACAGGACCTACTGACCACAGAGCGAAACTGCATAATCATTATATATCAGAAAACAATGTTTGTACTTCAGACAGCACATACTGACCACAGAGCGAAACTGCATAGTCCTTATATATCAGAAAACAATGTTTGCATTACAGACAGGGTCTACTGTCCACAGAGCGAAACTGCGTAGTCCTTATTAATCAGAAAACAATGTTTGTACTTCAGGCAGGATCAACTGACCACAGAGCAAAACTGCATAGTCCTTATATATCAGAAAACAATGTTTGCACTTCAAACAGGATCCACTGACCACAGAGCGAAACTGCATAGTCCTTATATATCAGAAAACAATGTTTGTACTTCAAACAGGATCTACTGACCACAGAGCGAAACTGCATAGTCCTTATATATCAGAAAACAATGTTTGTACTTCAAACAGGATATACTGACCACAGAGTGAAGCTGCATAGTCCTGCTATATCAAAAAACAATGTTTGTACTTCAAACAGGATCTACTGACCACAGAGCGAAACTGCATACTCATTATGTATCAGAAAACAATGTTTGTACTTCAAACAGGATCTACTGACCACAGAGCGAAACTGCATAGTCCTTATGTATCAGAAAACAATGTTTGTACTTCAAACAGGATCTACTGACTACAGAGCGAAACTGCATATTCCTTACATATCAGAAAACAATGTTTGCACATCAGACAGGATCTACTGACCACAGAGCGAAACTGCATAGTCCTTATATATCAGAAAACAATGTTTGTACTTCAAACAGGATCTAATGACCACAGAGCGAAACTGCATAGTCCTTACATATCAGAAAACAATGTCAGTACTTCAAAAAGGATCTAATGACCACAGAGTGAAACTGCCTAGTCCTTACATATCAAAAAGCAATGTTTGTGCTTCAAACAGGATCTACTGACCACAGAACGAAACTGCATAGTCCTTACATTTCAGAAAACAATGTTTGTACTTCAAACAAAATCTACTGACCACAGAGTGAAACTGCATAGTCCTTATATATCAGAAAACAATGTTTGTACATCAAACAGGATCTACTGAACACAGAGCGAAACTGCATTGTCCTTATATATCAGAAAACAAGGTTTGTACTTCAAACAGGATCTACTGAACACAGAGCGAAACTGTGAAACTGCATAGTCCTTATATATCAGAAAACAATATTTGTACTTCAGACAGGATCTACTGACCACAGAGCGAAACTTCATAGTCCTTATATATCAGAAAACAAGGTTTGTACTTCAAACGGGATCTACTGACCACAGAGGAAAACTGCATAGTCCTTATTTATCAGAAAACAATGTTTGTACTTCAAACAAGATCTACTGACCACAGAGCGAAACTGCATAGTCCTTATATATCAGAAAACAAGGTTTGTACTTCAGACAGTATCTACTGACCACAGAGCGAAACTGCATAGTCCTTATATATCAGAAAACAATGTTTATACTTCAGACAGCATCTACTGACCACAGAGAAAAACTGCATAGTCCTTATATATCAGAAAACAATGTCTGCACTTCAGACAGGATCTACTGACCACAGAGAGAAACTGCATAGTCGTTATATAACAGAAAACAATGTTTGTACTTCAGACAGGACCTACTGACCACAGAGCGAAACTGCATAGTCCTTATATATCAGAAAACAATGTTTGTACTTCAGACAGGACCTACTGACCACAAAGACAAACTGCATAGTCCTTATATTTCAGAAAACAATGTTTGCATTTCAGACAGGATCTACTGACCACAGAGCGAAACTGCATAGTCCTTATATATCAGAAAACAATGTTTGTACTTCAGACAGGATCTACTGACCACAAAGCGAAACTGCATACTCCTTATATATCAGAAAACAATGTTTGTACTACAAACAGGATCAATTGACCACAGAGCGAAACTGCATAGTCCTTATATATCAGAAAACAATGTTTGTACTTCAAACAGGATCTACTGACCACAGAGCAAAACTGCATAGTCCTTATATATCAGAAAACAATGTTTGTACTTCAAACAGGATCTACTGACCACAGAGTGAAACTGCATAGTCATTTTATATCAGAAAACAATGTTTGTAATTCAAACAGGATCTACTGACCACAGAGCAAAACTGCATAGTCCTTATATATCAGAAAACAATGTTTGTACTTCAAACAGGGTCTACTGACCACAGAGCGAAACTGCACAGTCCTTATGTGTCAGAAAACAATGTTTGTATTTCAAACAGGATCTTCTGACCACAGAGCGAAACTGCATAGTCCTTACATATCAAAAAACAATGTTTGTACTTCAAACAGGATCTAATGACCACAGAGCGAAACTGCATAGTCCTTACATATCAGAAAACAATGTTTGTACTTCAAAAACGATCTAATGACCACAGAGCAAAACTGCATACTCCTTACATATCAGAAAACAATGTTTGAACTTCAAACAGGATCTACTGACCACAGAATGAAACTGCATAGTCCTTACATATCAGAAAACAATGTATGTACTTCAAACAGGATCTACTGACCACAGAGTGAAACTGCATAGTCATTATATATCAGAAAACAATGTTTGTACTTCAGACAGCATCTACTGAACACAGAGCAAAACTGCATACTCCTTATATATCAGAAAACAATGTCTGTACTTCAGACAGGATCTACTGACCACAGAGCAAAACTGCATAGTGCTTATATATCAGAAAACAATGTTTGTACTTCAGACAGGACCTAGTGACCACAGAGCAAAACTGCATAGTCCTTATATATCAGAAAACAATGTTTGTACTTCACACAGGACCTACTGACCACAGAGCGAAACTGCATAGTGCTTAGATATCAGAAAACAATCTTTGTACTTCAGACAGGACCTACTGACCACAGAGCGAAACTGCATAGTACTTATATATCAGAAAACAATGCTTCCACTTCAGACAGGACCGACTGACTGCAGAGCGAAACTGCATAGTCCTTATATATCAGAAAACAATGTTTGTACTTCAAACAGGATCTACTGACCAAAGAGCGAAACTGCATAGTCCTTAAATATCAGAAAACAATGTTTGTCCTTCAAACAGGATCTACTGACCATAGAGCGAAGCTGCATAGTCCTTATATATCAGAAAACAATGTTTGTACTTCAAACAGGATCTACTGACCACAGAGCGAAACTGCATAGTCCTTATATATCAGAAAACAATGTTTGTACTTCAATCAGGATCTACTGACCACAGAGCCCAACTGCATAGTCCTTATATATCAGAAAACAATGTCTGTACTTCAGTCAGGGTCTACTGACCACAGAGCAAAACTGCATAGTCCTTATATATCAGAAAACAATGTTTGTACTTCAATCAGGATCTACTTAACACAGAGCAAAACTGCATAGTCCTTACATATCAGAAAACAATGTTTGTACTTCAATCAGGATCTACTTAACACAGAGCAAAACTGCATAGTCCTTATATATCAGAAAACAATGTTTGCATTTCTCACAGGATCTACTGACCACAGAGCGAAACTGCATAGTCCTTATATATCAGAAAACAATGTTTGTACTTCAGGCAGGATCAACTGAGCACAAAGCGAAACTGCATAGTCCTTATATATCAGAAAACAATGTTTGTACTACAAACAGGATCAACTGACCACAGAGCGAAACTGCATAGTCCTTATATATCAGAAAACAATGTTTGTACTTCAAACAAGATCTACTGACCAAAGAGTGAAACTGCATAGTCCTTATATATCAGAAAACAAGGTTTGTACTTCAAACAGGATCTACTGAACACAGAGCGAAACTGTGAAACTGCATAGTCCTTATATATCAGAAAACAATGTTTGTACTTCAAACAGGATCTACTGACCACAGAGCGAAACTGCATTGTCCTTATATATCAGAAAACAAGGTTTGTACTTCAAACAGGATCTACTGAACACAGAGCGAAACTGTGAAACTACATAGTCCTTATATATCAGAAAATAATATTTGTACTTCAGACAGGATCTACTGACCACAGAGCGAAACTTCAAAGTCCTTATATATCAGAAAACAAGGTTTGTACTTCAAACAGGATCTACTGACCACAGAGCGAAACTGCATAGTCCTTATTTATCAGAAAACAATGTTTGTACTTCAAACAAGATCTACTTACCACAGAGCGAAACTGCATAGTCCTTATATATCAGAAAACAAGGTTTGTCTTTCAAACAGGATCTACTGAGCAAAGAGCGAAACTGCATAGTCCTTATATATCAGAAAATAATGTCTGTACTTCAGACAGTATCTACTGACCACAGAGCGAAACTGCATTGTCCCTATATATCAGAAAAAAAGAAGTTATGTTCTTACCATAACGTTCCATGTTAGTTGTCTTCTTCTCGCCTTCTTCTTGCTGGATGGGTTCGGAGCCGACCTCGGCTCCGACTCGGCCACTCTAAAAGCTCGAGAGTTGGTTCCACCGGCTCGAGGCTCCCCTTATATCCCATAATGCTAGGCGTGAGTTACCTCAGATCTCGTTTGTAAGCTAGGCCCAGCCTATAATAGTAATAGAATAATTAGTAACAAAATCCACCTCTATAAATAAGGAAGAGAAGGGTGACCTACATCCTGATCAAGGAAATATGCACAGCAGAGCATATACCTAAAGTACAGAGGTGGTAGAAAGAGAGGTCACAATCACAAATCCTCTAGGTCTGTCCAGGCCAGGGGGCAGGAGGGTGGGACGCAAGAAGAAGGCGAGAAGACAACTAACATGGAGCGTTATGGTAAGAACATAACTTCTTTATGTTAAGTTGTCTATCTCGCCTTCATTCTTGCTGGATGGGACCGCGTCCCTAGCACCTTGTCCCGGGTGGCCTAACGGAACAGACTCTTGAGAAGAGTGGAACCGAAGTCAGCTCTATGCCTAGAAGCTAAATCCAACTTATAATGAGAAATGAAAGTGTGAGGAGTAGCCCAAGTAGCCGCTGCACAAATGGTGTCAATAGGCAGTCTGTCTTGGAAGGCTAAAGAAGTAGCCAAAGCTCTGGTGGAATGGGCCTTAGGTTTATTAGGCAGCTTTTGGTGTCTACATTCATATACAAGGGAAATCAGAGATGTTAGCCATCTAGATAATGATACCTTTGAAACTGAAAGTCCCTTTCTGCCTTCCGCATAGGAGACAAACAGCTGGTCAGATTTTCTGAATTGTTTTGTTCTATCCAAATAGTACCTCAACTGACGATGAACATCTAGGCAGTGTAATTTTTGTTCAGATCTATTGGAATATTCTGGAAAAAAGACAGGGAGGAATAGCCTTCGGAAATGACGGACTGTACCCATTTGTCTTGAGTCAGGGATAGCCAGGCTTCTGGGTACAGTGACAATCTTCCCCCGACTGCGTCCGAAGGTGGGCAGTCGGGCAACACCTCAGGGATGCTGAAAGGGCTTATCAGAAGGCTTCTCGATTGCCCTGGTTCTCTGAGCCCCCTGCCTCGGGGGTGACGTCTACCATTGTTATTCCCGCCTCTGCCTCTGGCGGGGAAACGACTTTGTGCGTCAGGCGAAGTCCCTTGAGATTGTTTACGGAACCACATTTTCCCACTTTTCTGGCCTTTGGGGTAAGGCCTAGAAGGAGTAGAAAACGGACTCCGATGGCAGAAAGAGTCTTGCCATCAGTCTCGCACCTAGTCAAGGTTTCTTTCACTTGAGGACCAAAGAGAGATGATCCATCAAATGGGGAGTTAGTGAAAGACGTCTTGAAGGGTCAAAATTGCATAGCCGCATCCAGGCATGCCTACGTAAGGCCACACCTGTCCCTGCGGCCCTACTCGCTCCATCAGCCGCATAAGAAAGGAGGCATGGAGGAGTTGGTAATGGAGTTAAGGGTAGCCAGCTGAGTGTTCATCTTATCTTGAAAACGCAGCTGTAGGGTCCTTCAACATGTCACTCGCTTCTTTAATTAAGTCCCTTTGAAGGCAGTGAAATGGCACAGGTAGTTCAGCTTAACGATAGTAAATGTCACTGGCGAGAACATCCGCTTCCGTACCTGTCCATGGACCTAGATTCCTTGTTAGGTGGATGGACAGGTACTGAAGGATCAGCTAGTTCCTTCTTAGTGGCAGCAGCTACCACCATAGCATCCACAGAAACTCCTTTTGTCAAGAACTGTTTGTCTGCTGGTGCGTTATGAATTTTGAGGGTCTCCTGGGAGTGGGGTCCACTGAATCAGGAGCCGTCCATGCCTTTAGCTACCACCTGCATGAGGGGTCAAGGGGAGACACCCAGGAGGTGGAAGGACGAGAGCCGAGCGCCTCAAGGTACACAGATTCATCCTCCAAAGGGTTGAGGGCTGGCCAATTTCCCTCTGTTTGAGGATTTCGAGAATGTCTGCAAAGGAGACATCTTCAGAAGGGGCGGGGGAACCTTCGAATCATCTAAATCTGTGTCAGATGTGATGGACTCAGGTGAGTCAATGTGTTTCCTCTTACACTTCCTCTTCCGAGGAGGCTCTTCTGCCAAATCAGGAGGCCTCGAAGAGGATGAAATCCCACAGGGGTTCCTGAGGAGCTGGCTCTCTGCGGTCCGGGATGAGGGAGTGAGTCGACTTGACCTGAGGCACCGTGGGGGAGGGGCGGACGGGCCGACTGTGGAGTAGAGCCAGGCTCTAACACACCGCATGACTTGAGCACCCCTGTCAGGCAAAGCCAGAGGTCTCCGCTCCGAGAAGCTGAGAACCTCCCTCAGCACCAACAGTGATGGCTCCGAGGCCGATGTCAGAGCCGAACTTACCAGCGCCGAAGCTCCGAGGAAGAGGCGGGGTCGGACAAGGGTCGATGCCACTCACCCCTCGAGCCGGCGAAGGAAGTCCGCCGAGAATCTTCGAAGAAGAAATCGGAGCAGCGAGCCGAAGACACCTGTATCGGCTCCGCTACCACAGTCTCGGTTCAACGCCCGGCTCCGAGCTCAGCGAGTCGGAGGAGGAATATATTGATGGACAGGGGCAGGCATCGACCGATGAGTCGGGCTCTGAAGCATTTGGGCCAGTGCCTCGGACTTAAGAAGTCGACTCACTACCCTCTGGAGGTCATGATCTGACAGCCTCGATGACCTAGAGGTGAGATTTATGGCTCGTTCAGACAGCAGAGGAGATGCTGGAGCCGAATGAACGGAGCCAAGGGATGGTGACCTGGATCTCTTCCTAGATGTCGGCTCCGAAGGTCTGGTCGGAACCGACAAGGGAATTTCTACTACCTCGGCTCCAGCCGGAGCCGAGGGAACCACGGAAGCTGTAGACTCATCGGCTCCAGCCGGAGCCGATGCAGACATAGGTTTTGTAGCTTTAGGTCTCGGCTCAGTAGCTGGAGCTGAGGACCTAGAAGCCTTAGAGGGCTTCCCAGAAACAGAAAGGGAATCCTCAGGCTTAAGTAGACCCCTTAGGATCAACTTATTCTTTCTTTCCTGCAGGACCCTGAGGCTGAAGCCGTGGCATACAGCACAGGAGTCCTGCAGGTGCAAAGGCCCCAGGCAGAAATCCACTACACTAAGGGGAATATATTTAAACTTAAAAAATATAGGGTTTTAAGGATTCTAATTTAACAGAAATACACTTACCAACAAGCCGGTAGAAAAACCAACACCTCGATGCTGTAGCGGCAAACGAGATCTGAGGTAACTCACGCCTAGCATTGTGGGATATAAAGGGAGCCTCGAGCCGGTGGAACCAACTCTCGAGCTTTTAGAGTGGCCGAGTCGGAGCCGAGGTCGGCTCCGAACCCATCCAGCAAGAATGAAGGCGAGATAGACAACGTAACATCAATGTTTATACTTCAGAGAGCATCTACTGACCACAGAGAAAAACTGCATAGTCCTTATATATCAGAAAACAATGTCTGCACTTCAGACAGGATCTACTGACCACAGAGAGAAACTGCATAGTCGTTATATATCAGAAAACAATGTTTGTACTTCAGACAGGACCTACTGACCACAGAGCGAAACTGCATAGTCCTTATATATCAGAAAACAATGTTTGTACTTCAGACAGGACCTACTGTCCACAGAGCGAAACTGCATAGTCCTTATATATCAGAAAACAATGTTTGTACTTCAGACAGGACTTACTGACCACAAAGCAAAACTGCATAGTCCTTATATTTCAGAAAACAATGTTTGCATTTCAAACAGGATCTACTGACCACAGAGAGAAACTGCATAGTCGTTATATAACAGAAAACAATGTTTGTACTTCAGATAGGACCTACTGACCACAGAGCGAAACGACATAGTCCTTATATATCAGAAAACAATGTTTGTACTTCAGACAGGACCTACTGTCCACAGAGCGAAACTGCATAGTCCTTATATATCAGAAAACAATGTTTGTACTTCAGACAGGACCTACTGACCACAAAGCAAAACTGCATAGTCCTTATATTTCAGAAAACAATGTTTGCATTTCAGACAGGATCTACTGACCACAGAGTGAAACTGCATAGTCCTTATATATCAGAAAACAATGTTTGTACTTCAGACAGGATCTACTGACCACAAAGCGAAACTGCATACTCCTTATATATCAGAAAACAATGTTTGTACTACAAACAGGATCAACTGACCACAGAGCGAAACTGCATAGTCCTTATATATCAGAAAACAATGTTTGTACTTCAAACAGGATCTACTGACCACAGAGCAAAACTGCATAGTCCTTATATATCAGAAAACAATGTTTGTACTTCAAACAGGATCTACTGACCACAGAGTGAAACTGCATAGTCATTTTATATCAGAAAACAATGTTTGTAATTCAAACAGGATCTACTGACCACAGAGCAAAACTGCATAGTCCTTATATATCAGAAAACAATGTTTGTACTTCAAACAGGGTCTACTGACCACAGAGCGAAACTGCACAGTCCTTATGTGTCAGAAAACAATGTTTGTATTTCAAACAGGATCTTCTGACCACAGAGCGAAACTGCATAGTCCTTACATATCAGAAAACAATGTTTGTACTTCAGACAGGATCTACTGACCACAGAGCGAAACTGCATAGTCCTTATATATCAGAAAACAATGTTTGTACTTCAAACAGGATCTAATGACCACAGAGCGAAACTGCATAGTCCTTACATATCAAAAAACAATGTTTGTACTTCAAAAACGATCTAATGACCACAGAGCAAAACTGCATACTCCTTACATATCAGAAAACAATGTTTGAACTTCAAACAGGATCTACTGACCACAGAATGAAACTATATAGTCCTTACATATCAGAAAACAATGTATGTACTTCAAACAGGATCTACTGACCACAGAGTGAAACTGCATAGTCATTATATATCAGAAAACAATGTTTGTACTTCAGACAGCATCTACTGACCACAGAGCAAAACTGCATAGTCCTTATATATCAGAAAACAATGTTTGTACTTCAGACAGGATCTACTGACCACAGAGCGAAACTGCATAGTCCTTATATATCAGAAAACAATGTTTGTACTTCAGACAGGATCTACTGACCACAGAGCGAAACTGCATAGTGATTATATATCAGAAAACAATGTTTGTACTTCAGACAGGACCTACTGACCACAGAGCGAAACTGCATAGTGCTTATATATCAGAAAACAATGTTTGTACTTCAGACAGGACCTACTGACCACAGAGCGAAACTGCATAGTCCTTATATATCAGAAAACAATGTTTGCATTTCAGACAGGACCTACTGACTGCAGAGCGAAACTGCATAGTCCTTATATATCAGAAAACAATGTTTGTACTTCAAACAGGATCTACTGACCAAAGAGCGAAACTGCATAGTCCTTAAATATCAGAAAACAATGTTTGTCCTTCAAACAGGATCTACTGACCATAGAGTGAAGCTGCATAGTCCTTATATATCAGAAAACAATGTTTGTACTATAAACAGGATCTACTGACCACAGAGCGAAACTGCATAGTCCTTATATATCAGAAAACAATGTTTGTACTTCAATCAGGATCTACTGACCACAGAGCCCAACTGCATAGTCCTTATATATCAGAAAACAATGTCTGTACTTCAGTCAGGGTCTACTGACCACAGAGCAAAACTGCATAGTCCTTATATATCAGAAAACAATGTTTGTACTTCAATCAGGATCTACTTAACACAGAGCAAAACTGCATAGTCCTTATATATCAGAAAACAATGTTTGTACTTCAATCAGGATCTACAACAAAGAGCAAAACTGCATAGTCCTTATATATCAGAAAACAATGTTTGCATTTCTCACAGGATCTACTGACCACAGAGCGAAACTGCATAGTCCTTATATATCAGAAAACAATGTTTGTACTTCAAGCAGGATCAACTGACCACAAAGCGAAACTGCATAGTCCTTATATATCAGAAAACAATGTTTGTACTACAAACAGGATCAACTGACCACAGAGAGAAACTGCATAGTCCTTATATATCAGAAAACAATGTTTGTACTTCAAACAAGATCTACTGACCAAAGAGTGAAACTGCATAGTCCTTATATATCAGAAAACAAGGTTTGTACTTCAAACAGGATCTACTGAACACAGAGCGAAACTGCATAGTCCTTATATATCAGAAAACAATGTTTGTACTGCAAACAGGATCTACTGACCACAGAGCGAAACTGCATTGTCTTTATATATCAGAAAACAAGGTTTGTACTTGAAACAGGATCTACTGAACACAGAGCGAAACCGTGAAACGGCATAGTCCTTATATATCAGAAAATAATATTTGTACTTCAGACAGGATCTACTGACCACAGAGCGAAACTTCATAGTCCTTATATATCAGAAAACAAGGTTTGTACTTCAAACAGGATCTACTGACCACAGAGCGAAACTGTATAGTCCTTATTTATCAGAAAACAATGTTTGTACTTCAAACAAGATCTACTGACCACAGAGCGAAACTGCATAGTCCTTATATATCAGAAAACAAGGTTTGTCTTTCAAACAGGATCTACTGAGCAAAGAGCGAAACTGCATAGTCCTTATATATCAGAAAATAATGTTTGTACTTCAGACAGTATCTACTGACCACAGAGCGAAACTGCATAGTCCTCATATATCAGAAAACAAGGTTTGTCTTTTCAAACAGGATCTACGAAACTGCATTGTCCTTATATATCAGAAAACAATGTTTATACTTCAGAGAGCATCTACTGACCACAGAGAAAAACTGCATAGTCCTTATATATCAGAAAACAATGTCTGCACTTCAGACAGGATCTACTGACCACAGAGAGAAACTGCATAGTCGTTATATATCAGAAAACAATGTTTGTACTTCAGACAGGACCTACTGACCACAGAGCGAAACTGCATAGTCCTTATATATCAGAAAACAATGTTTGTACTTCAGACAGGACCTACTGTCCACAGAGCGAAACTTCATAGTCCTTATATATCAGAAAACAATGTTTGTACTTCAGAGAGGACCTACTGACCACAAAGCAAAACTGCATAGTCCTTATATTTCAGAAAACAATCTTTGCATTTCAAACAGGATGTACTGACCACATAGTGAAACTGCATAGTCCTTATATATCAGAAAACAATGTTTGTACTTCAGACAGGATCTACTGACCACAAAGCGAAACTGCATACTCCTTATATATCAGAAAACAATGTTTGTACTACAAACAGGATCAACTAACCACAGAGCAAAACTGCGTAGTCCTTATATATCAGAAAACAATGTTTGTACTTCAAACTGGATCTACTGACCACAGAGCAAAACTGCATAGTCCTTATATATCAGAAAACAATGTTTGTACTTCAAACAGGATCTACTGACCACAGAGTGAAACTGCATAGTCATTTTATATCAGAAAACAATGTTTGTAATTCAAACAGGATCTACTGACCACAGAGCAAAACTGCATAGTCCTTATATATCAGAAAACAATGTTTGTACTTCAACAGGGTCTACTGACCACAGAGCGAAACTGCACAGTCTTTATGTGTCAGAAAACAATGTTTGTATTTCAAACAGGATCTTCTGACCACAGAGCGAAACTGCATAGTCCTTACATATCAGAAAACAATGTTTGTACTTCAGACAGGATCTACTGACCACAGAGCAAAACTGCATAGTCCTTATATATCAGAAAACAATGTTTGTAATTCAAACAGGATCTAATGACCACAGAGCGAAACTGCATAGTCCTTACATATCAGAAAACAATGTTTGTACTTCAAAAAGGATCTAATGACCACAGAGCAAAACTGCATAGTCCTTACATATCAGAAAACAATTTTTGAACTTCAAACAGGATCTACTGACCACAGAATGAAACTATATAGTCCTTACATATCAGAAAACAATGTATGTACTTCAAACAGGATCTACTGACCACAGAGTGAAACTGCATAGTCATTATATATCAGAAAACAATGTTTGTACTTCAGACAGCATCTACTGAACACAGAGCAAAACTGCATACTCCTTATATATCAGAAAACAATGTCTGTACTTCAGACAGGATCTACTGACCACAGAGCGAAACTGCATAGTGATTATATATCAGAAAACAATGTTTGTACTTCAGACAGGACCTAGTGACCACAGAGCGAAACTGCATAGTGCTTAGATATCAGAAAACAATCTTTGTACTTCAGACAGGACCTACTGACCACAGAGCGAAACTGCATAGTACTTATATATCAGAAAACAATGCTTCCACTTCAGACAGGACCGACTGACTGCAGAGCGAAACTGCATAGTCCTTAAATATCAGAAAACAATGTTTGTCCTTCAAACAGGATCTACTGACCATAGAGCGAAGCTGCATAGTCCTTATATATCAGAAAACAATGTTTGTACTTCAAACAGGATCTACTGACTACAGAGCGAAACTGCATAGTCCTTATATATCAGAAAACAATGTTTGTACTTCAATCAGGATCTACTGACCACAGAGCCCAACTGCATAGTCCTTATATATCAGAAAACAATGTCTGTACTTCAGTCAGGATCTACTGACCACAGAGCAAAACTGCATAGTCCTTATATATCAGAAAACAATGTTTGTACTTCAGTCAGGATCTACTTAACACAGAGCAAAACTGCATAGTCCTTATATATCAGAAAACAATGTTTGTACTTCAATCAGGATCTACTTAACACAGAGCAAAACTGCATAGTCCTTATATATCAGAAAACAATGTTTGCATTTCACAGGATCTACTTAACACAGAGCAAAACTGCATAGTCCTTATATATCAGAAAACAATGTTTGTACTTCAGGCAGGATCAACTGACCACAAAGCAAAACTGCATAGTCCTTATATATCAGAAAACAATGTTTGTACTACAAACAGGATCAACTGACCACAGAGAAACTTCATAGTCCTTATATATCAGAAAACAATGTTTGTACTTCAAACAAGATCTACTGACCAAAGAGTGAAACTGCATAGTCCTTATATATCAGAAAACAAGGTTTGTACTTCAAACAGGATCTACTGAACACAGAGCGAAACTGTGAAACTGCATAGTCCTTATATATCAGAAAACAATGTTTGTACTTCAAACAGGATCTACTGACCACAGAGCGAAACTGCATTGTCTTTATATATCAGAAAACAAGGTTTGTACTTCAAACAGGATCTACTGAACACAGAGCAAAACTGCATAGTCCTTATATATCAGAAAATAATATTTGTACTTCAGACAGGATCTACTGACCACAGAGCGAAACTTCATAGTCCTTATATATCAGAAAACAAGGTTTGTACTTCAAACAGGATCTACTGACCACAGAGCGAAACTGTATAGTCATTTATCAGAAAACAATGTTTGTACTTCAAACAAGATCTACTGACCACAGAGCGAAACTGCATAGTCCTTATATATCAGAAAACAAGGTTTGTCTTTCAAACAGGATCTACTGAGCAAAGAGCAAAACTGCATAGTCCTTATATATCAGAAAATAATGTTTGTACTTCAGACAGTATCTACTGACCACAGAGCGAAACTGCATTGTCCTTATATATCAGAAAACAATGTTTATACTTCAGAGAGCATCTACTGACCACAGAGAAAAACTGCATAGTCCTTATATATCAGAAAACAATGTCTGCACTTCAGACAGGATCTACTGACCACAGAGAGAAACTGCATAGTCGTTATATATCAGAAAACAATGTTTGTACTTAAGACAGGACCTACTGACCACAGAGCGAAACTGCATAGTCCTTATATATCAGAAAACAATGTTTGTACTTCAGACAGGACCTACTGTCCACAGAGCGAAACTGCATAGTCCTTATATATCAGAAAACAATGTTTGTACTTCAGACAGGACCTACTGACCACAAAGCAAAACTGCATAGTCCTTATATTTCAGAAAACAATCTTTGCATTTCAAACAGGATCTACTGACCACATAGTGAAACTGCATAGTCCTTATATATCAGAAAACAATGTTTGTACTTCAGACAGGATCTACTGACCACAAAGCGAAACTGCATACTCCTTATATATCAGAAAACAATGTTTGTACTACAAACAGGATCAACTGACCACAGAGCAAAACTGCATAGTCCTTATATATCAGAAAACAATGTTTGTACTTCAAACTGGATCTACTGACCACAGAGCAAAACTGCATAGTCCTTATATATCAGAAAACAATGTTTGTACTTCAAACAGGATCTACTGACCACAGAGTGAAACTGCATAGTCATTTTATATCAGAAAACAATGTTTGTAATTCAAACAGGATCTACTGACCACAGAGCAAAACTGCATAGTCCTTATATATCAGAAAACAATATTTGTACTTCAAACAGGGTCTACTGACCACAGAGCGAAACTGCACACTCCTTATGTGTCAGAAAACAATGTTTGTATTTCAAACAGGATCTTCTGACCACAGAGCGAAACTGCATAGTCCTTACATATCAGAAAACAATGTTTGTACTTCAGACAGGATCTACTGACCACAGAGCGAAACTGCATAGTCCTTATATATCAGAAAACAATGTTTGTACTTCAAACAGGATCTAATGACCACAGAGCGAAACTGCATAGTCCTTACATATCAGAAAACAATGTTTGTATTTCAAAAAGGATCTAATGAACACAGAGCGAAACTGCATAGTCCTTACATATCAGAAAACAATGTTTGAACTTCAAACAGGATCTACTGACCAGAGAATGAAACTGCATAGTCCTTACATATCAGAAAACAATGTATGTACTTCAAACAGGATCTACTGACCACAGAGTGAAACTGCATAGTCATTATATATCAGAAAACAATGTTTGTACTTCAGGCAGGATCAACTGACCATAGAGTGAAACTGCATAGTCCTTATATATCAGAAAACAATGTTTGTACTTCAAACAGGATCAACTGACCACAGAGCGACACTGCATAGTCCTTATATATCAGAAAACAATGTTTGTACTTCAAACAGGATCTACTGACCAAAGAGCGAAACTGCATAGTCCTTATATATCAGAAAACAAGGTCTGTACTTCAAACAGGATCTACTGAACACAGAGCGAAACTGTGAAACTGCATAGTCCTTATATATCAGAAAACAATGTCTGCACTTCAGACAGGATCTACTGACCACAGAGCAAAACTGCATAGTCCTTATATTTCAGAAAACAATGTTTGTACTTCAGACAGCATCTACTGAACACAGAGCAAAACTGCATAGTCCTTATATATCAGAAAACAATGTCTGTACTTCAGACAGGATCTACTGACCAAAGAGCGAAACTGCATATCAGAAAACAATGTTTGTACTTCAGACAGGACCTACTGACCACAGAGTGAAACTGCATAGTCCTTATATATCAGAAAACAATGTTTGTACTTCAGACAGGACCTACTGACCACGGAGAGAAACTGCATAGTCCTTATATATCAGAAAACAATGTTTGCATTTCAGACAGGATCTACTGACCACATAACAAAACTGCATAGTCTTTTAATATCAAAAAACAATGTTTGTACTTCAGACAGGATCTACTGACCACAGAGCAATACCGCATAGTCCTTATATATCAGAGAAAAATGTTTGTACTTCAAACAGGATCTACTGACCACAGAGCGAAACTGCATAGTCCTTATATATCGGAAAACAAGGTTTGTACTTCAAAAAGGATCTACTGAACACAGAGCGAAACTGTGAAACTGCATAGTCCTTATATATCAGAAAACAATGTTTGTACTTCAGACAGGATCTACTGACGAGAGAGTGAAACTGCATAGTCCTTATATATCAGAAAACAATGTTTGCACTTCAGACAGGACCTACTGACCACAGAGAGAAACTGCATAGTCCTTATATATCAGAAAACAATGTTTGCACTTCAGAAAGGACCTACTGACCACAGAGTGAAACTGCATAGTCCTTATATATCAGAAAACAAATGTTTGTCGTTCAAACAGGACCTACTTATCAAAGAGTGAAAATGCATAGTCCTTATATATCAGAAAACAATGTTTGTACTTCAGACAGGATTTACTGACCACAGAGCGAAACTGCATAGTCCTTAAATATCAGAATACAAGATTTGTACTTCAAACAGGATCTACTGACCACAGAGCAAAACTGCATAGTCCTTATTTATCAGAAAACAATGTTTGTACTTCAAACAGGATCTACTGACCACAGAGCGAAACTGCATAGTCCTTACATATCAGAAAACAAGGTTTGTACTTCAAAAAGGATCTACTGACCACAGAGCAAAACTGCATAGTCCTTATATATCAGAAAACAATGTTTGTACTTCAGACAGTATCTACTGACCAAGGAGCGAAACTGCATAGTCCTTGTATATCAGAAAACAATGTTTGTACTTCAGACAGCATCTACTGAACACAGAGCAAAACTGCATATTCCTTATATATCAGAAAACAATGTCTGCACTTCAGGCAGGACCTACTGACCACAGAGCGAAATTGCATAGTCCTTATCTATCAGAAAACAATGTTTGTACTTCAATCAGGATCTACTGACCACAGAGCCCAACTGCATAGTCCTTATATATCAGAAAACAATGTCTGTACTTCAGTCAGGGTCTACTGACCACAGAGCAAAACTGCATAGTCCTTATATATCAGAAAACAATGTTTGTACTTCAATCAGGATCTACTTAACACAGAGCAAAACTGCATAGTCCTTACATATCAGAAAATAATGTTTGTACTTCAATCATGATCTACTTAACACAGAGCAAAAGTGCATAGTCCTTATATATCAGAAAACAATGTTTGCATTTCAGACAGGATCTACTGACCACAGAGCGAAACTGCATAGTCCTTATATATCAGAAAACAATGTTTGTACTTCAGGCAGGATCAACTGACCACAAAGCAAAGCTGCATAGTCCTTATATATCAGAAAACAATGTTTGTACTACAAACAGGATCAACTGAACCCAGAGCGAAACTGCATAGTCCTTATATATGAGAAAACAAAGTTTGTACTTCAAACATGATCTACTGACCACAGTGCGAAACTGCATAGTCCTTATATATCAGAAACAAGGTTTGTACTTCAAACAGGATCTACTGAACACAGAGCGAAACTGTGAAACTGCATAGTCCTTATATATCAGAAAACAATGTTTGTACTTCAAACAGGATCTACTGACCACAGAGCGAAACTGTATTGTCCTTATATATCAGAAAACAAGGTTTGTACTTCAAACAGGATCTACTGAACACAGAGCGAAACTGTGAAACTGCATAGTCCTTATATATCAGAAAATAATATTTGTACTTCAGACAGGATCTACTGACCACAGAGCGAAACTTCATAGTCCTTATATATCAGAAAACAAGGTTTGTACTTCAAACAGGATCTACTGACCACAGAGCGAAACTGCATAGTCCTTATTTATCAGAAAACAATGTTTGTATTTCAAACAAGATCTACTGACCACAGAGCGAAACTGCATAGTCCTTATATATCAGAAAACAAGGTTTGTCTTTCAAACAGGATCTACTGAGCAAAGAGCGAAACTGCATAGTCCTTATATATCAGAAAATAATGTTTGTACTTCAGACAGTATCTACTGACCACAGAGCGAAACTGCATTGTCCTTATATATCAGAAAACAATGTTTGTACTTCAGACAGCATCTACTGGCCACAGAGCAAAACTGCATAGTCATTATATATCAGAAAACACTGTCTGCACTTCAGACAAGATCTACTAACCACAGAGAGAAACTGCATAGTCCTTATACATTAGAAAACAATGCTTGCACTTCAGACAGGACCTACTGACCACAGAGCAAAACTGCATAGTCCTTATATATCAGAAAACAATGTTTGTACTTCAGACAGGACCTACTGTCCACAGAGCAAAACTGCATAGTCCTTATATATCAAAAAACAGTGTTTGTACTTCAGACAGGACCTACTGACCACAAAGCAAAACTGCATAGTCCTTATATTTCAGAAAACAATGTTTGCATTTCAAACAGGATCTACTGACCACATAGCGAAACTGCATAGTCCTTATATATCAGAAAACAATGTTTGTACTTCAGACAGGATCTACTGACCACAAAGCGAAACTGCATACTCCTTATATATCAGAAAACAATGTTTGTACTACAAACAGGATCAACTGACCACAGAGCAAAACTGTGTAGTCCTTATATATCAGAAAACAATGTTTGTACTTCAAACAGGATCTACTGACCACAGAGCAAAACTGCATAGTCCTTATATATCAGAAAACAATGTTTGTACTTCAAACAGGATCTACTGACCACAGAGTGAAACTGCATAGTCATTTTATATTAGAAAACAATGTTTGTAATTCAAACAGGATCTACTGACCACAGAGCAAAACTGCATAGTCCTTATATATCAGAAAACAATATTTGTACTTCAAACAGGGTCTACTGACCACAGAGCGAAACTGCACACTCCTTATGTGTCAGAAAACAATGTTTGGATTTCAAACAGGATCTTCTGACCACAGAGCGAAACTGCATAGTCCTTACATATCAGAAAACAATGTTTGTACTTCAGACAGGATCTACTGACCACAGAGCGAAACTGCATAGTCCTTATATATCAGAAAACAATGTTTGTACTTCAAACAGGATCTAATGACCACAGAGCGAAACTGCATAGTCCTTACATATCAGAAAACAATGTTTGTATTTCAAAAAGGATCTAATGAACACAGATCGAAACTGCATAGTCCTTACATATCAGAAAACAATGTTTGAACTTCAAACAGGATCTACTGACCACAGAATGAAACTGCATAGTCCTTACATATCAGAAAACAATGTATGTACTTCAAACAGGATCTACTGACCACAGAGTGAAACTGCATAGTCATTATATATCAGAAAACAATGTTTGTACTTCAGGCAGGATCAACTGACCACAAAGTGAAACTGCATAGTCCTTATATATCAGAAAACAATGTTTGTACTACAAACAGGATCAACTGACCACAGAGCGACACTGCATAGTCCTTATATATCAGAAAACAATGTTTGTACTTCAAACAGGATTTACTGACCAAAGAGCGAAACTGCATAGTCCTTATATATCAGAAAACAAGGTCTGTACTTCAAACAGGATCTACTGAACACAGAGCGAAACTGTGAAACTGCATAGTCCTTATATATGAGAAAACAATGTTTGTACTTCAGACAGGATCTACTGACCACAGAGCGAAGCTGCATAGTCCTTATTTTTCAGAAAACAATGTTTGTACTTCAGACAGCATCTACTGAACACAGAGCAAAACTGCATAGTCCTTATATATATCAGAAAACAATGTCTGTACTTCACACAGGATCTACTGACCAAAGAGCGAAACTGCATATCAGAAAACAATGTTTGTACTTCAGACAGGACCTACTGACCACAGAGTGAAACTGCATAGTCCTTATATATCAGAAAACAATGTTTGTACTTCAGACAGGACCTACTGACCACGGAGAGAAACTGCATAGTCCTTATATATCAGAAAACAATGATTGCATTTCAGACAGGATCTACTGACCACATAACAAAACTGCATAGTCTTTTAATATCAGAAAACAATGTTTGTACTTCAGACAGGATCTACTGACCACAGAGCAATACCGCATTGTCCTTATATATCAGAGAAAAATGTTTGTACTTCAAACAGGATCTACTGACCACAGAGCGAAACTGCATAGTCCTTATATATCAGAAAACAAGGTTTGTACTTCAAAAAGGATCTACTGAACACAGAGCGAAACTGTGAAACTGCATAGTCCTTATATATCAGAAAACAATGTTTGTACTTCAGACAGGATCTACTGACGAGAGAGTGAAACTGCATAGTCCTTATATATCAGAAAACAAGGTTTGTACTTCAAACAGGATCTACTGACCACAGAGCGAAACTGCATAGTCCTTATTTATCAGAAAACAATGTTTGTACTTCAAACAGGATCTACTGGCCACAGAGCGAAACTGCATAGCCCTTATATGTCAGAAAACAAGGTTTGTATTTTAAACAGGATCTACTGAGCACAGAGTGAAACTGCATAGTCCTTATATATGAGAAAACAATGTTTGTACTTCAGACAGTATCTACGGACCACAGAGCGAAACTGCATAGTCCTTATATATCAGAAAACAATGTTTGCACTTCAAACAGCATCTACTGACCACAGAGCAAAACTGCATATTCCTTATATATCAGAAAACAATGTTTGCACTTCAGACAGGACCTACTGACCACAGAGAGAAACTGCATAGTCCTTATATATCAGAAAACAATGTTTGCACTTCAGAAAGGACCTACTGACCACAGAGTGAAACTGCATAGTCCTTATATATCAGAAAACAAATGTTTGTCATTCAAACAGGACCTACTTATCAAAGAGTGAAAATGCATAGTCCTTATATATCAGAAAACAATGTTTGTACTTCAGACAGGATCTACTGACCACAGAGCGAAACTGCATAGTCCTTAAATATCAGAATACAAGATTTGTACTTCAAACAGGATCTACTGACCACAGAGCAAAACTGCATAGTCCTTATTTATCAGAAAACAATGTTTGTACTTCAAACAGGATCTACTGACCACAGAGCGAAACTGCATAGTCCTTACATATCAGAAAACAAGGTTTGTACTTCAAAAAGGATCTACTGACCACAGAGCAAAACTGCATAGTCTTTATATATCAGAAAACAATGTTTGTACTTCAGACAGTATCTACTGACCAAGGAGCGAAACTGCATAGTCCTTGTATATCAGAAAACAATGTTTGTACTTCAGACAGCATCTACTGAACACAGAGCAAAACTGCATAGTCCTTATATATCAGAAAACAATGTCTGCACTTCAGGCAGGACCTACTGACCACAGAGCGAAATTGCATAGTCCTTATCTATCAGAAAACAATGTTTGTATTTCAGACAGGACCTACTGACCACAGAGCGAAACTGCATAATCATTATATATGAGAAAACAATGTTTGTACTTCAGACAGGACATACTGACCACAGAACGAAACTGCATAGTCCTTATATATCAGAAAACAATGTTTGCACTACAAACAGGATCAACTGACCACAGAGCGACGCTGCATAGTCCTTCTATATCAGAAAACAATGTTTGTACTTCAAACAGGATCTACTGACCAAAGAGCGAAACTGCATAGTCCTTATATATCAGAAAACATGGTCTGTACTTCAAACAGGATCTACTGAACACAGAGCGAAACTGTGAAACTGCATAGTCCTTATATATGAGAAAACAATGTTTGTACTTCAGACAGGATCTACTGACCACAGAGCGAAGCTGCATAGTCCTTATTTTTCAGAAAACAATGTTTGTACTTCAGACAGCATCTACTGAACACAGAGCAAAACTGCATAGTCCTTATATATATCAGAAAACAATGTCTGTACTTCAGACAGGATCTACTGACCAAAGAGCGAAACTGCATATCAGAAAACAATGTTTGTACTTCAGACAGGACCTACTGACCACAGAGCGAAACTGCATAGTCCTTATATATCAGAAAACAATGTTTGTACTTCAGACAGGACCTACTGACCACGGAGAGAAACTGCATAGTCCTTATATATCAGAAAACAATGTTTGCATTTCAGACAGGATCTATTGACCACATAACAAAACTGCATAGTCTTTTAATATCAGAAAACAATGTTTGTACTTCAGACAGGATCTACTGACCACAGAGCAATACCGCATAGTCCTTATATATCAGAGAAAAATGTTTGTACTTCAAACAGGATCTACTGACCACAGAGCGAAACTGCATAGTCCTTATATATCAGAAAACAAGGTTTGTACTTCAAAAAGGATCTACTGAACAGAGAGCAAAACTGTGAAACTGCATAGTCCTTATATATCAGAAAACAATGTTTGTACTTCAGACAGGATCTACTGACGAGAGAGTGAAACTGCATAGTCCTTATATGTCAGAAAACAAGGTTTGTACTTCAAACAGGATCTACTGACCACAGAGCGAAACTGCATAGTCCTTATTTATCAGAAAACAATGTTTGTACTTCAAACAGGATCTACTGACCACAGAGCAAAACTGCATAGCCCTTATATGTCAGAAAACAAGGTTTGTCTTTTAAACAGGATCTACTGAGCACAGAGTGAAACTGCATAGTCCTTATATATGAGAAAACAATGTTTGTACTTCAGACAGTATCTACGGACCACAGAGCGAAACTGCATAGTCCTTATATATCAGAAAACAATGTTTGTACTTCAGACAGCATCTACTGACCACAGAGCAAAACTGCATAGTCTTTATATATCAGAAAACAATGTTTGCACTTCAGACAGGACCTACTGACCACAGAGAGAAACTGCATAGTCCTTATATATCAGAAAACAATGTTTGCACTTCAGAAAGGACCTACTGACCACAGAGTAAAACTGCATAGTCCTTATATATCAGAAAACAAATGTTTGTCATTCAAACAGGACCTACTTATCAAAGAGCGAAACTGCATAGTCCTTATTAATCAGAAAACAATGTTTGTACTTCAGGCAGGATCAACTGACCACAAAGCGAAACTGCATAGTCCTTATATATCAGAAAACAATGTTTGTACTACAAACAGGATCAACTGACCACAGAGCAAAACTGCATAGTCCTTATATATCAGAAAACAATGTTTGCACTTCAAACAGGATCCACTGACCACAGAGCGAAACTGCATAGTCCTTATATATCAGAAAACAATGTTTGTACTTCAAACAGGATCTACTGACCACAGAGCGAAACTGCATAGTCCTTATATATCAGAAAACAATGTTTGTACTTCAAACAGGATATACTGATCACAGAGTGAAGCTGCATAGTCCTTCTATATCAAAAAACAATGTTTGTACTTCAAACAGGAACTACTGACCACAGAGCGAAACTGCATACTCATTATGTATCAGAAAACAATGTTTGTACTTCAAACAGGATCTACTGACCACAGAGCAAAACTGCATAGTCCTTATGTATCAGAAAACAATGTTTGTACTTCAAACAGGATCTACTGACTACAGAGCGAAACTGCATAGTCCTTACATTTCAGAAAACAATGTTTGTACTTCAAACAGGATCTACTGAACACAGAGAGAAACTGCATTGTCCTTATATATCAGAAAACAAGGTTTGTACTTCAAACAGGATCTACTGAACACAGAGCGAAACTGTGAAACTGCATAGTCCTTATATATCAGAAAACAATATTTGTACTTCAGACAGGATCTACTGACCACAGAGCGAAACTTCATAGTCCTTATATATCAGAAAACAAGGTTTGTACTTCAAACGGGATCTACTGACCACAGAGCGAAACTGCATAGTCCTTATTTATCAGAAAACAATGTCTGTACTTCAAACAAGATCTACTGAACACAGAGCGAAACTGCATAGTCCTTATATATCAGAAAACAAGGTTTGTCTTTCAAACAGGATCTACTGAGCAAAAAGCGAAACTGCATAGTCCTTATATATCAGAAAACAATGTTTGTACTTCAGACAGGATCTACTGACCACAGAGCGAAACTGCATAGTCCTTATATATCAGAAAACAATGTTTGTACTTCAGACAGCATCTACTGACCACAGAGAAAAACTGCATAGTCTTTATATATCAGAAAACAATGTTTGTACTTCAGATAGGATCTACTGACCACAGAGCGAAACTGCATAGTTTTTATATATCAGAAAACACTGTTTGTACTTCAAACAGGATCTTTTGACCACAGAGCAAAACTGCATAGTCCTTATATATCAGAAAACAATGTTTGTACTTCAGACAGGACCTACTGAACACAGAGCGAAACTGCATAGTCCTTATATATCAGAAAGCAATATTTGTACTTCAAACAGGACCTACTGAACACAGAGCAAAACTGCATAGTCCTTATATATCAGAAAACAATATTTGTACTTCAAACAGGACCTACTGAACACAGAGCGAAACTGCATAATCCTTATATATCAGAAAACAATGTTTGTACTTCAAACAGGATCTACTGAACACCGAGCGAAACTCCATAGTCCTTATAGATCAGAAAACAAATGCTTGTACTTCAAACAGTACCTACTGAACACAGAGCGAAACTGCATAGTCCTTATATATCAGAAAACAATGTTTGTACTTCAAACAGGATCTACTGACCACAGAGCGAAACTGCATAGTCCTTATATATCAGAAAACAATGTTTGTACTTCAAACAGGATCTACTGAACACAGAGCAAAACTGCATAGTCCTTATATATCAGAAAACAATGTTTGTACTTTAAACAGGATCTACTGAACACAGAGCGAAACTGCATAGTCCTTATATATCAGAAAACAATGTTTGTACTTCAAACTGGATCTACTGAACACAGAGCGAAACTCCATAGTCCTTATATACCAGAAAACAATGTTTGTACTTCAGACAGGATCTACTGACCACAGAGCGAAACTGCATAGTCCTTACATATCAGAAAACAATGTTTGTACTTCAAACAGGACCTAATGACCACAGAGTGAAATTGCATAGTTCTTATATATCAGAAAACAATGTTTGTACTTCAAACAGGACCTATTGAACACAGAGCGAAACTGCATAGTCCTTATATATCAGAAAACAATGTTTGTACTTCAAACAGGATCTACTGAACACAGAGTGAAACTGCATAGTCCTTATATATCAGAAAACAATGTTTGTACTTCAAACAGGATCTACTGACCACAGAGCGAAACTGCATAGTCCTTATATATCAGAAAACAATGTTTGTACTTCAGACAGGATCTACTGAACACAGAGCGAAACTGCATAGTCCTTATATATCAGAAAACAATGTTTGTACTTCAGACAGGATCTACTGACCACAGAGTGAAACTGCATAGTCCTGATATATCAGAAAATGATGTTTGTACTTCAGACAGGATCTACTGACCACAGAGCGAAACTGCATAGTCCTTATATATCAGAAAACAATGTTTGTACTTCATACAGGATCTACTGACCACAGAGTGAAACTGCATAGTCCTTATATATCGGAAAATAATGTTTGTACTTCAAATACTGACCACAGAGTGAAACTGCATAGTCCTTCTATATCAGAAAACAATGTTTGTACATCAAGCACGATCTACTGACCACAGAGCGAAACTCCATAGTCCTTATATATCAGAAAACAATGTTTGTACTTCAAGCACTTCTACTGGCCTGAAGAGGAAGTCATGTTACAACCTGCTATTACTCACTGCCCTTTCTATGTAGGTGCATTGACCTCCTCTACCACCTGCATGCAACCAGTTAAATGACAAGCAGACAGTATCCTACACCTTACCACCTGCTTGCAACCAGTTAAATGACAAGCAGACAGTATCCTACACCTCTAAATATGATGAGAAAACATCACTGTTGCAATTTCAAAGCTGAATTCAGAGCTTGAAGCCTAAACAAATGCATTTAAGAAAATATGCACCTGTATTGCAAACCAATCTGACTGCCAAAGAAGCATAAATAAGGACAGATTACCCTGCCACTAGGGATTAAACAAAGTTTTTCATAAGCACATTGTGCCAATTTAATAAACCAACAACAGCATTCACAGACATACCATGAACAAATTTTATCATTCCCAGACTAATTCTTCATGTACTAATACCAGTATGTGTGTAGGAAAATCAGTTTGCATTGTTTGGTCATCATTAACAGTGATTTATCACATCTATTAAACAGTTCAGCTGACATTTATTTAGCATATTACATTCTCTTACTCCTTTAATATAGCATTAGTGGTGTATGATACTGTATGTAAACATTTAATTAGTGAAGACCCTTAGACGCGCAACACTAAAAACGTTACACATGCTGATGGATTTTCATGTGCAACTGACTGTAATGCAAAATAAGCGCATTCAGCATTTTTAAAGATTGGAATAGATAAGCTATGCTTCTCTGTCTTTCATTTTGGTTTCAGACCTGCTTTTAACATGCTGCAGGTTATGCTCATAGCTACAATATATAATCAGATTTTCAAAATACAGACAAAACAAAATTATTTAATACAGACTATGCTAAGAAGAGTTAAATTGTTAATCCTTCCCTTTACCAGCTCAGCAAAAGAGAAGCAAGGCAGCATTTATTTAACATCTGAGAATAAATCCTTCTCATTAAAAACAGGTATGAGGTCCATCATCTAGACTAAAGTTACGGATATGGAGCAATGGCCCTAATACTTTGAGGTCAAATAATAGCATGGTTATATTAAACTATCATCACAGCTAGATCAACTGAATTGTGTGGAGCAAAAATACCATGGTTTCACACCAACATGATTTCTTAGAGCACAGTTCCACCTGCTGGAGATTTTAACAATCACAGACTATTAAGCTTTTTTTTTTATATTAAGGACAAGGATATATATGTGTATGTATGTATATATATATATATATATATATATATATATATATATATATATACATATATATATATATATATATATATGTGTGTGTGTGTGTGTGTGTGTGTGTCTGTGTATACCACAATTACTAGCATGAGAAAAATGTCTCATTTAAAAAAGAAATCTTATTCTACCATCTGTATTAAAAGTTAATGAACACTGCTGTCAAAAATGGTTCAGGTATCACCTGTCTACCACTTGAGTCCATAAAAAAGAAAAACAGCTTTTAGCTACATTTAAGACAGATGTGTATCATTATAGGCTTAATATTCAAAAACAGGTATTCCATAGCCTAATCTTATATAAATATTGCACATAAAAAGAGCTAACTTCCATCACATTCCAGAATGACAGTTATAAAGGGAAAACAGTGCCTGCTTGCTGGTAGCTGAGAATTTGTACATATGTTAATACAGCAGCACATATGAACATGAGAATAACATTGAGACTACAAAGTCAGAAATGTTTTAAAAGAAAACATATATATAATAGAATGTGTCTCAAAGGAAAATTCATTAGATGTATCCCACTCAGATGAGAAACAGCACCTTACTTCAATCCATGTGATTCTTAATCTGAGATGGTATAAACAAGATCATGTATATTACTTAAGTGACACGTTTACATGTACGCCTATATAACACACTGATTTCCAGTGTTTAATGTTGTTTTCCAACATCTTTGGATATTTACTTTTAATCAATTTACAAAGAAAAGTCCAAAATTACAAATCACAACAAACATAATCCCTCATCTTCTGAAATAATTTTCTGTATGATTTGAAAACTACAATTGCATGTGTTGTTACTATTACAATTACACAGGTAAATAACAGGTGAGAGCTAATGGCTTTGATCTTGTAAGAAATTGTTGCAATTCTTTGAAGCCAAGGACAGCAAATGACAGTTTGTATAACAGTTTGTTGTTAATTCATTTCCTTGTCCCAGATTCTGACTCCCAATAAAAATGGTCATTACACTGGTACACGTATACAAAGCATGGCATGTCTTATTCTTTCTCTCACTTCTGTGCTGCTCAGATTTTTTACTGCATATCATGCCATGTTATATATACTTTTGGCAGAGGAAAAGCAAGTAATTCCCGAACATTGTTGTTATAAACTATTGGGTTTTGGGGAATTCAATGTGTTTGTTCTATAACATTAGTCATGAGACATATGTGGCTGGAATATCAGGAAACCTGATACTAGTGGCTGACAGTAGGAGTGACTATAATAGAGGAGTCCTGACAGCTAACTGATTCTTATTCTTCATAAGATGCAATGCAATTAAAACACTTTCTGCTGTTGAATAGTCTAGTTACAGCATATGTAAAAGCAGGCAAAGAATACAAAGCTCTGATAGTCACTAGAAAATAAATTACTGACACCCTAACCAGATACTGTGAAAGTAAGCTTTAGTACTATCATTACAAGCAAATGTAAAGATCATGAAGGAGTGAGTTGTTCAATATCATGACATTTTCAAAGGATCCAGCAAGTGAAATTTTAGCCCACCCCCCCCCCCCAAAAAAAAGTCACATCATTATGTCCGCCATCACCAGAATATTTTGGGATAGAGGAATTACAATACATACTACTTATATTGCCACGCTGACATTAATACTACAGAGACTATCAAGAAAATATGTTGTACATCCAAGAAGACAAGAAGGCAGGATTAAGTAACAACACAGCAATCTGCAAATGGAATATCAGCACAAAAGTACAGTTTTGTACCTACCATAAATGTAGATGTTCCAACCTGAAAAGAAAAAGGGGGAAGGAGGAGGAAAGACTGCAGCAATGGAGATCCTCGCATCTACATTCCATTGCTGCAGTCCATCAGGAGCTGCTGACATGCCTAGACCTAGAATAAAGAGGTAAATGATAATGCTTTGTTACAGAACTCCAAGTAGCTGCCTCTAAAATGTCTTAAAGCAGTAGAAGTGGCCGTAGCCCTAGTAGAATGAGGCCTGATCCCAACTGGAACATCCTTTCCATGATGAGAGTCAAAGCAAAAGAAACAAATAATTGTTGAGATCTTCTGAACTCTTTGGTTCTGCTCAAATAATACCTTAACTGCCTATGTACATCCAAAGAATGCAAAACTTTTTGGGTTAGCATAAAAAGTAGGCAAATGTATAGATTGGTTCAGAAACTCTGTCATTGTGAAAAATCAGAAAAGGTTCCACTGCCATGAAGGCCTGCAATTCAGATAAGTAACAGCCAATAAAAGCAGTCTTCCAAGACAACAACTGCAATTAAAGGAGGCAGAGTCAGCTTTTCCAAAACAAAATTAAGATCCCAGGTATCCGTGGGGTCTTATATTCTTTGCCCTCTAAGAAACTGTTTAACCAATGGATGTGAAAATAAAGGAGGGTCACAATCATAGTGAGCAGAAAAGAAGGACAAACCCTTGTCCAATAAAACAGTAAAATATTGCAATGTACAACTCAAATTAGGCAATTCGACATCAAAGCCTTTAGCTGAACTCCAAAGAAAAAATCTCTTCCATTTACCAGCATAAACTTTTCGAGTACTAGGATGCCTGGCTTCCAAAATAACATCCAGAACTTGTTGAGGGAGAAGGTCCTCCTTCTCTAAAACAGAATGCCAGGCTGTCAGGTGTAGGGATTGCACCCTGACATTGAGAAAAGGATTGTTTTCCTGAGACAATAAGTGAGGAATCTGTGGTAATGGCCAAGGTGGCACATGAATTAAGCTCCTCAACAGAGGGTACCAATGCTGACGAGGCCAATCCGGTGCTATAAGGATCATGCAAGGTTTGTCCCTCCTGACTTTCAACAGCACCTTTGGAAGAAGAGGCAAAGGAGGAAAAGCATACATGTGAAGGTTGCTCCAACTGAAGGATAGTGCATCTATTTTCCAGGCTTTTGGATGAAATAGCCTTGTGCAAAACAGTGGCAGTTGGAAATTTAGAGGAGAAGCGAACAGATCTATGTCTGGAGTTCCCCAAGCCATTGTCAACTGAAGAAATACCTGAGGGTCCAATTTCCATTCGTGAGGATCCACAATCTGTCTGCTCAGAACATCTGCTAAAGAATTTTGTGCTCCTGGCAGAAACTGTGCTCGAAGAGGGATGTGCAGATTCAAAGCAGTTTCCCATAACAGCATTGCTTGTCTGCAAAGAGGGTAAGAATGAGTTCCCCCTTGTTGATGTACCACATGACAGTCGTGTTGTCTGTTCGAATCAACACCAGTCCTGGTTGAAGTAGGCTCTTGAATCCTTCCAAAGCAAATTGAACTGCCAGCATCTCTTTCATGTTGATATGCAAGTGAAGTAGCTCTGGGGCCAAAGGTCTTGAATCCATTTTCCTCTGAAATGAGCTCCCAGGCTGACTCCTGTCGTTAATATCTGACTTGCCTCTGGTTGGGTCACAGAGAGCCCCTTGTTTAGGTGACATTCCTGAGCCCACCACAGAAATTCTTTCTGAATGTAGAATCCGAATGACAGTGTCCAAATCGTGGCAGTGTTGAGTCCAAATGCTTTTGAGATACCATTGTAGCTTCCTCATATGCAGTTTGGCATTGGGAAGTACTAGAATGCAAGATGCCATGAACCCCAAGGCTTGAAGGACTGTCCTTGCAGTCAGCCTGGACATTACTGATAGCTGTTGGAAGTATAGGTGAAGATTTCTTTGTTTGTCCGGGGTAAGAAATGCCATCTGAGCAGCTGTATTCAGTTTCACACCCAGAAAACACATCTCTTGTGAGGGTACTAGACTGGACTTTATTTCGTTCACAGAATACCCTAGGCATCTCAAAACTGTCATTACATACTGCAGATGTTGAAGAAGTTAGCGTTGCCTTGAGCCAGAATCAAACAGTCGTCCAGATAAGGATAAATTTGAATCCCTGTTAGTCTGAGAAAAGCTATTACTGGAGCCAGGACTTTTGTGAATACCCTGGGCGCAGTAGACAAGCCAAAGGGCAATACAGAGAACTTTTAGTTATGTACTTACCATAACTTTGGATGTATGGGATCCATCTCACCTACATTCATGACAGATGGGTTCGGAGCCGATCCATCGGCTCCGACTAAACAATATACTAGCACGAAGTCTCTCATTGGCTGGGCTATACCCTATCCCAGGATGCACTACACCTGCTTCCCCAGATCTTGTTTGTTCGCTTTCATACACCCATGTAAACACAGAGACACTATAAGTCACTATAACCAACTAAAGTTCTTCAAGAAAGAACGCCAAGAAAAAAGTGACTACAGCTCCTCTAAATCCAAAAGGCAGGGGAAGGAGGGTGGGTACTTATGAATGTGCGAGATGGATCCCATACATCCAAAGTTATGGTAAGTACATAACTAAAAGATGTAATGGGATCCTATCTCGCCCCATTCATGACAGATGGGACAGCGTCCTAGCACCTACATCCCGGGTGGCTCATTGGAACACACTCCTGAGAACCGTGGAACCAAAGGAAGCTCTGCCTCAGAAACCACATCCAATTTGTAATGAGAAATAAAAGTGTGCGGAGAAGTCCAGGTTGCCAAATATCATCAAAGGATAACTTGGAGTGAAAAGCTACGAAGTAGCCATTGCCCTGGTAGAATGAGCCTTGACTGGAAGGGGAGATCTTTTTTGGCCTGTGAATAAACAAAAGTGATACAATCTTTAATCCATTTTGATATGGAGGCTTTTGATACTGGTTGACCCAATTTGTTCGCTGCAAAGAGACAAACAATTGATTTGATTTTAGCGTTTGGCGGTTCTATCAAATAAAAAGCGTAACTGTCTACAATTGATGCAAAGTATATTCTTATTAGAAAATTCTGGGAAAAACACAGGGAGTTCTATGGTTTGTTGCAAACAGAAAGAAGAGGCCACCTTTGGAATAAATGCAGGGTTCAATTTCAATGAAACTCTATGTTTGTGAAAAATCAAATAGGGAGGATCAGAACAGAGAGCTTGAAGTTCTGAAACTCGTCTAGCAGATGTTATGGCTACTAAAAGGCTGTTTTCCAAGACAGAAATTTTAAATCAGAAGTAGCAGCTGGCTCGAAAGGACGGGCAGTTAGGGCAGCAAGAACCATATTCAAATCCCAAGGAGGAACAGGATGAGATAAAGGGGCCTAAGGAGCCAAGCCCCTTTAAGGAATATGCCACAAAGTTTGTGAGACATCAATGAAGGTTCAAATGAAGCATGAAAATTAGAGATTGCCGCTAGTTGAACCTTAATGGTAGAAACTGAAGATCCCGACTGAAACAGGAAGGCCAGAAAATTCAGAACCTCCGATACTGGAGCAGTGAGAGGATCAATACCTCGTTCTTGAGCCCAGAAGGCAAACCTTTTCCATTTACTGGAATAAAGTTTGATGGTGGAAGGTTTATGGGAAGAAGACAGAATGTGGACCACATCCGGCGAGAGCATTATCTCGGACTAAGGATGGAAGTGGAGTAACCATGCTGCCAACTTCAGGGACCTGAGAGACGGATGAAGCCGTCCTGACTGATGAGTCAACAGGTCTGGCACGGATCCAGAAACCATGGACCTTCTATCGCATGCCTCTGTAGGAAAGGGAACCAAACTTGGCCAGTGGGGCAATCAGAATCATCTCGCTCTCCATGTAAATGGCCTTCTGTATCACCCTCGGAAGGCGAGAAGACCGGAGGGCCAACTGTGGGTCAGGGAATCTGTCCCTGGGAAGGGAACAGTGTGAAGAACTCTGTGCATTTCGCATTGTGGGGCTGGCAAACAGATCGCAGCAAGGAAGACCCCATCTGTCGAAGATTTTCGCAGCTATACTCTGATTGAGGGACCACTCGTGGGGCAAGAGAATGGTCCTGTTTAATCTGTCCGCAATCACATTGGACTTCCCATGTGCATTGCCATTAGAAAGCGGTTGGTAGTTACCAGTGCCAAAGTCTCATGGCTTCTCTGCATAGTGGGTAAGACCCTTGCTTGTTTATGTACCATACTACCGACATGTTGTCGGATAGGATCATTGGGCCCTGCGGAGCGTGATGGAGAGCTTGGAGTACCAATAGTACTCATCTCCAGGACATTGATATGCAAATGTGTTTCCTGGATCTGCCATGTGCCTTGGACCGACCTGTCCAGGTAATGACCCCACCCTACCTGGGAGGCATCCGTGGTCACAGTGGCAGCAGGGGCTGAGGAATAAATGATCGCCCTTGGTGAGATTTGACTGTAGGCAACTTTCCGTTATTATGATTAAGTGGTTCAAGGGCAGTTCCTGATAAGACCATTGAACCGACAGTAGCCATTGTAGAATTCGCATGTGAAGTCTGGCCAAGGGAACTAGAAGTATAGTCAGCCCAACAGTTGTAGAATAAGTGAAGGCAGGATTTGATTTGATCTTGTAAGATCTGAATTCTTGCTGCCGCAAAAGGCGCATTCTTTTGTGTCTAAGTCTGCCTATGAAAGTAATACGCTGAGAAGGCTGTAGTACAGATTTTGCAAATTGAATGTGATCCCAAAAACGCCCAAGGTGAATGTGGCTCTGAGCTTGAAGAAGTAGATGCTCGGAGGTGGCTGTAAGGAGCCAGTCGTCTAGATAAGGAAACACCTGGAATCCCAGACTTCTCAGGTGAGCAGTTACCACTGCCAGACACTTGGTGAACACCCTGGGGCTGTGGTGAGACCAAAGGGCAGTGCTCGAATTGGAAATGACTGGCTCCGGCGGAAGCGTAAATGTCTCCTGGACTCTTGAGCTATGGGAATATGATAGTAAGCGTCCTGGAGATCTACTGAGCACATCCATGCATCTTTTTCCAGCAAAGGAAGAATAGATTGAAGAGTGACCATTCGAATTTGGACTTCTTGGCCAACGATTCAATGCACTGAGGTCCAAAATGGGCCTGAAGTCCCCTGTCTTTTGGCACCAAAAATAATTTTGAGTAAGTTCCTGATCCGATCTGGTCGGTGGGGACAGGCTGGATGGCTCTTTTTCTAGCAGCTTTGAAATTTCTAATGCTGCCTGATCCCGCTGACTGGGTGGCAAAAGAAAGGGGTTTGCTGAAAGGGATGACATATCCTCCGGTGATAATGCGAAGCACCCACTGATCGCTTGTAATGGATTCCGTGACCCCCGACTGGCTCCGAGTTGCACAGTCGGGCAACCACTCAGGAACGCTGGTTGTATGAAGAACCACGAAAGGAATCGCGGTCTCCAGAGTTACGGGGCCTCTGCCACCTCTCCCTGCCTCTGGAGGGGAATCACTGGGTGGAGTAGAGAAAGACTTTTGGGATTTTTGAACCACATTTTCCCTCCTCTCCCAGCCTTGGGATAAGGCCTGGAAGGCCAACGGCAGTCAAAGTCTTGCCCTCCTGCTCGCACCCGAGTTAGTGTCCTTCACTTTGGGTCCAAACAAAGATGACCCATCAAAGGGGTCGTCGAAGGAAGACTTGAAGGCCTCCGACCAGGCTTGTCTCCTAAGATGAGCCTCATGGACGAGTTAACAATAGAAGAAAGAGTAATCATCTGTGCCAACAGTCGAGGCCAGCTTCAGGTAGATTACCAACAAGGAGTCATTTAGCTCTTTGAGAAGATCCCTTTGGAGCCTCGTAAATGACATAAATAATTCAGCGACCGTGGGTAAAGGTGAGGACAGGGTACCTATCCATACTCCTAGAATCCTTATTAGGAGGATGAATAGACGTCGAAACCTCTGCCACATCCTGCTGTGTGGCAGAAGCCACCACCAAAGCATCTACCGGTACTCCCTTAGTGAGAAATTCTTTCTGGGGGCTGACAAGAATTTGTTAGGCCTACATGAGCACGGTTCCACGGAATCAGGTGTTCCCACACCCTTAATCACATCAAGGAGTTCATCAAAGGCGGAGACACCCAGGAGGCGGAGGGCTGGGCTCCAAAGGCCTTGAGGAAGACTGACTCCTCAGTTGAAGGGTTTTTGGCTTGCCAGTCACCTCTCTGTCTCAGAATCTCCAAGATATCTGAGAAGGAGATATCATCCGAAGATGATTTGGGGGACCCTTCAGCGTCATCGAGGTCAGTATCCGATGTGATAGACTCATCTTGGGAGTCTACGTGCTTCCTCTTGCACAATTTCTTCTGTGGAGGTTCATCCGTTTCGACGGACCACCGGAAGAAGGAACCCCTGATTGGGGTATCCTCAGGCCCTGGAGCCCGCTGCCGGGGCTGCAACGCAACAGAGGCACCAGTCTCCAAATCTAGGGACGGTGAGGTAGAGTCTAGTTGAACCGGCAAGGGCATGGCCAGCGCGCACCTCATGGCCTCAAAGGCCGGACCTCCAGAATCCCAGGAAGTCACTGGTCTAGAGGCCACGATGGCACTGGGAATTCCAGCAGCCGATGCTCTGAGGGAAGACTAGGCACCGAGCACCTAATCCCAAAGTATTGGCCCGGCTGTAGAGGTCGCAGTGCCAAACCCTGAACCGGAGGACAGGGTAGGAAGCATGGTCGGAGCCGAAGGCCTGATAGGGTCTCTGCTCCGACCGTATGGCTCCACATTGCTCCACCACCACTCCAACAACTCAGAAGAGGTTGCAGGAGGAATCAAGAGTGTAGGAGGGGGATCGGCTCGCGAACTGTGCTGGAGCCGAGACCATTTTAGCAAATACTGGAGATTGGAAGAGCCTCTGTAAAACCCTATCCAGGTCCGAATCCGATAGTCTCGAGGATTTAGAGGAGGTAGACACTCGAGAAGACTTTCCTCTCGGCTCCGAGGGGACCGGCTCAAATGGCTCCAATACTGTCGGCGCCGACTCCACCAACTCATGGATCACTATCGAAGCCTTTTCTTCGGAGACGAGGGGAAGAGTCTGAGCTGCACGCCATTGGAGCCGATGGAGGTGATTCAAATGGAACCGGCAGAGGCAGACTCGACACTCGGCCCCCAGTGGAGCCGAGGAAGAAGAGGTCAACTTTTTTTAGAAGTCTTCTTTGGAAGCAACAGGAGGATTCAAAGCTTCCTCAAAGGAGGGTTTAATAAGCCCTTTTAAAATGAGCTGTTCTTACGCTCTTGAAGAACTCTTGAAGAACTCTAGCAGAAAAGGCATGACATACGCTACAAGTCTCTTGTAAATGTTTCGGCCCCAAACAATAAACACAAATAGAATGGCTGTCTGTTATGGACATTTTATAACTGCACCGAGTGCATTTTTTAAACCCTGACTTTTGTTCTTTAGACATAATACAGGTAGCTAAAGAAATAGAGTTCACCACAAAATAAGCACTATAAGAAAAATAGCCAACTGAAAAGCGAGACACAGTAGAATTTACCTCACAAACAACTGACAAAATACCAAGGCCAAAGCCCTCTAATTTAAAACACAAAGGAATTAAATTAATAGTAGAAAAAGCCTTTTAACTAAAACTACACTAGGATAGGGCAAGGGCCCTCTAACTTAAACGGCCTTGCCCGACAACAAGAACAAGTACCAGACAACACTTAGCACTCAAACTTTCAAAAATAGGATAAAGAAGCTGTTAAAACAGCTGTTTGGTTAATATCTGACAAGAAACCCCAAGGTCAAAGACCAATAAAGGTAAAGATAAATCACTTAGCTCCAGCCAAGTCGAGACCACGTCCAGCTAGTAAAGCGATCTGGGGAAGCAGGTGTAGTGCATCCTGGGATAGGGTATAGCCCAGCCAATGAGAGACAGTATATAAGTTGCGGTCGGAGCCGATGGATCGGCTCCGAACCCATCTGTCATGAATGTAGGCGAGATAGGATCCCATTACATCTGATAATGCAAATTCCCATTCCGAAATCTCAGGAATTTCCTGCAACTGGGCCTGATAGGAATGTGAAGATAGGCCTCTTTGAGATCCAGAGTCACCATCCAGTGATCTTTGCCCAGCATAGGTAACAGCTGTTGCAGTGTTAACATCTTGAATTTTGGAATTTCCAGAAAGGTATTTAGAATGGACAAGTCCAGAATTGGCCTCCAAGTATTTCCTTTCTTTGGCACTAAGAAAAGACGGGAATAAAACCCTGTGCCTCTTTCTGCAGAAGGTACTTCCTGTATTGCTCCCAACTGAAGCAGAAAAGAAATTTGTGTCTGTGCTTCCAGTCTTTGCTGATGAGGCACATCCGGCATACCTTTGAAAGGAGGGAATGTGTGAAAATAAAATTTGTAGCCTCGATTTATTATGTCCAATACCCATTTGTCTTGGGTAACCAAATGCCAATTCCCTTTGAAAAGTCTCAGCTTTCCTCCTAGAGGGGCTGCCAGCAAGGCAGAGTCCGGCAGCTGAAGACACGGGTCATTGGGCCTGTTTAGGACTGACCCCTGCCCTCCCGGCAGAAGGGGTAGAAGAACTCAAAGACCTAGAAGTAACAGGGCCCTGAGAGGAAGCCCTACCTCTACCTCGCCTCGACCTGCCCCTAGATTGATAATCCGAAGAGTGGAAAGACCATCCCTTAGCAGGCCAATTCCTACTGAACTTAGGGGGCTGAACCTGTAAAAAGTCCTTAAGTGTCTGCATAGACTTAGCTTTTCCTCCATTTTTTCAAAACTGATTCTACTGGAGGACCAAAAGAACATCAGATTGCAGAGGAGCATCCATAATTCGAGCCTTAACATGCTCTGACAAGGTCTGATCTTTAAGCCAAGCATGCCTACGAACAACTGAACTAGTAGCAGCCACCCTGGAAGAAGCCTGTAAAGCATCAAAACCACACTGCAAAGAATGCTTACCAACTTGGTCTGAAGCATGCACTAAATCCTGAAGCTCCTTACATTCAATACCCTCAGCTAAAGCATCAACTTTACATTTCAATTGGCCCAGCAAATAATTTTGATACCGGAGCATATGAAACTGACAATTTAAAGCTCTCATAGCCAAAGTAGAAGAGGTATACAGTTTTACCCCACCTATCCAGGGCCCTAGCATCCTTGTCCAGAGGAACTGGATTCTTAACCACAGAAGCCCTAACACCTTTGGGGCCTTGAGTAATAGTTTCTGGATCAGCCTTAGGACTCTTATATAAGTACTTGTGAGCTTCCGGAACCCTGTAGTATCTATCTGGTTTAACCAGGGCAGGAGGCAGAGAATCTGGGTTAAGGGCAGCCTCAGAAAATACATCCTGAACAACATCCAGTACAGGGAATAGCCAAGGGCCTATGCTGAGGCAAAACAAGAATTCTCTTAGTCTTTACGAGAATCAGAATAATCCTGGCCTCCCATTTGAAATGTTCCCTCATGGAATGCAAAGTCTCAGAGAAAGAAAAATCTTCTGGAGGGGACACAGAGGGAGTAGTGTCCTCAGCCTCCGAATCAGAATAGGGAGGGAAATCCTGAAGTTCTTCTACAGAGGAATCTGACTCATTGGAAGACTGAACCAAACCCTCCAACTCTGTCTCTACCCTGGGCCTCTTCGCAGGGGGCATAGAACCCTAATCAAAGTAATCAAATCTTCAGCCATCTTTAACATGTGCTTCCTAGGAGCTGGACCCTGGGGACTAGCACCAGCAGGGGCAGACTTAGACTTAGAATGGGCTTTGCTTAGAAGGAGGAGGCCTAACTACCCTATGAGGGAGGGAACCACTGACATCAGAGAAGCACCCTCAGCCTGGCCTAACACAGGAGAAGCCACTTCCTGCAGTAACAAAGGCTCCCCTTGAGACTCAGGTAAACTTTCAGAAGGAGCCGCTGAAGAAGCCAGTGGTACTACAGAACCGGCGTCCGGAGTGGACGACTCATCCAGTTTGGACCGCAAAGACTTTTCTTTCTTAGAAGAACCAGTCGCCGGAGAACCCGGCGGCATGTTGTACTATAATAGCCAAACACCAGCCTAGCACAGTCCAACCGACGTTTAATAGTACGCTTGTTAAAAGTAGCACAAAAGCGACACCCAACAACGTCGTGCTCAGGCCCTAAACAAGGAATGCAGAGTGAATGGTAATCCCTATGAGGAATCTGTTTCCCACAAGAAATACAGTTATTAACTTTTCTGACATCCGCAATACTGAGGCAAGAAAAGACAAAAGTGTCTAGCACGAACTTAGCCAACTTGGTCTCCGGTCTGAAACTCGAAACCGACAATTCCAGAACGCTGCTTCTGCTTAGGACCATGCGGCAAGAAAGACTGAGGTTATGGCATCAGTCATGCGCATTTGTACTAGTCTCGGCCGATGACCGACGCCGGTTCTAGCCCTTTGGTATTCGGGCCGATGGTGGACAGCGGAGTACCCATATGTAAGGACTGCAGCAATGGGAGACGAAGAACATCGTCTTTGCAGCTTCAAACTGAAAAAATAAATAAATAAATAAACAGTATCTTAGCTGCTTTTCAGTAACAAAGTTCAAGCCATTCAGTCTCTCCAGGAAATATGCTGCTTTTAACATAAGGAAAATCCAAGGCTGCAGACCTCTCACAGGCCCACTATTTAGATCAAAGAGCTTGATTACAATGCAAAGTAGCTCCTTGACCTTCTTTATGTATAACCTAGATATATGTCTAATTTAAGCATTTTTATCTGCTTCTCTGACTGACTGTTTTTGTGATTCTAGTACTCCAAATGGTCTCTGTCTAACTTTCATTTTAGACATTGCCTCTATGTTGTGTTCCAACAATTTGGTTCTCCCAAGCATTTTTGAAAATATTTTTATTTGTTAAAAGAAATCCCACTTTTATATTTTGACAAGGATTTCTCTGTACTTCAAGTAGAGACTCTGGTCTCTCCTGTAGGAACATAAAACTTGCAAACTCTTTGCAGAGAAATCTTATTCCTTCTATGGCAAATTTGTTCTACCTTTCTCTTGACTTGCTAACATACTTTACTGCATTTTACTTTCTATTACCTCAAATAACTCCATGTCATTAGGCCAGAAATTTGTTTTCTGTAGAAGACACCTTTGTTAGTACCTCACCTCATGGGTTAAAATTCTCTAAGTCGAGCATTCTTATTATAAACTCACTTGCATTTCCTGGTCTCTCTGCGTGTTCTTCCTTGCTATGGGCATTGCTAACTTTAATCTATTTAAAAAATATAATATAGTCCAAGCTGCAAAATCCTTTATTAATGCACTCTACTGGCACCTACAAGAATGCATGGATCATGTTATCCCAAACAAAACCAAAACTCACTCCTCCAAGAAAAGGAAACCATTCTGGTGGACCCCTGCCATAAAAAGCTATACAACAGAAGGAGGAAACTAGTACAGAAAAGAGTAAAATCCCAAGAAGAGAAGACATCCCTGATCAGTATCAGCAATAAACTACGTTCCCTCATAAAATCATCCAAGGCTAGATTTGAAAGAAAAATTGCCATGGACTCCAAAGATAACCACAAGGCATTCCTAAACTATGTCAAGAATCTAAGTGGCAATTCTCAGATCTGCTCGGAGTTACTGCAGAATGGCACAAAATACACTGAACCGACTTATATAGCCAACATCCTGGCAGACAGGTTCAGTGCAAACTTCACCCCCCTCTCACGCCCAAAAGGGCCCATAACTATACCAGATGAATGTAGTGCCCCTGAAATCACAGACACTCAGGTTAAAACAGCCCTCCCCAAAGCCAAATACACAGCATCAATGGGACCGGACGGTGTCCCAGGCTGCGTCCTACATGAGCTCAAAGATTAACTAACCCCTCATCTAAATACACTGTTTAAACTCAGCCTCTCCACATGCTACATGCCCACAGAGTGGCGCACAGCAATGGTTATTCTGCTCCACAAAGGTGGAGCCACAACGGACAATGGGAACTATCGCCCTATAAGCCTGACTAGCTTGGTCTGCAAAGCTATGGAGTGCATCATCATGGATCTCATTAACAGAGACATTGGGAACTTCCAAACACTGGAACCTACCCAGTTCAGCTTTGTTAAGGGCAGATCATGCCTCCTAAACCTGGTGGACTTCTTTGAGACAGTTACCAAGGCTATAGACAAGGGAAAGGTGGTCCACACAGCCTACCTAGACCTTGCAAAGGCCTTAAACACTATTCCCCACTCGGGTATTATAGACAAGCTCACCAGCCTGAACATAAACCCTTACATCATGAGATGGGTTGCCAGCTGGCTCATGGACAGAACCCACATGGTAAGAGTTGCAGGAGCTAGGTCTGAATCTAAACTGGTTACAAGTGGTGTTCCCCAGGGCTCAGTCTTAGGACCCCTCCTGTTCGGCATATACTTCTCAGAGGTACAGGCAAGCACAGGAGGACTATGGCTGACCAAGTTTGCAGAAGACTGCAAACTAGGGGCTATAATTGACTCTCCGGCTGACACAGACATCCTCCAAAAGGGTCTCACTGAGACAGATACCTGGTGTCAAAACCATGGCCTCAAGCTAAATACCAAAAAGTGCATAGTCATACCCTTTGGAAAAAAACAAAGTACCCACAAACTACCAAATAGGTGGTAGCCCCCTAAATACGGAAGACATAATAAGGGATCTGGGGACCCAAGTAGATAGTGACCTCTCCTTTGATAATCACATTGCCAAAGTGGTTATAAAATCCTTCTATGTGGCCCACCTAATCACAAAAGGGTTTGCATCCAGATTGAAAGAGTTCACTGGGCCCCTCTATGCATCACTCATCAGACCCATCATAGAGTACAATGTCCCATTTGGGATGTACCTTACAAGACACCTGCAACCACTGGAAAGACCACAGAAGTACCTCACCAAGAGTATCACTGGCCTCAAGCAGATGCCCTATGCAGCTCGATTGAAGAAACTCCAGCTGTACTTGGTTGCATACCGCCTACTCAGAGGTGATCTCTGCCTGACATACAAGGCCATGTCCAACCCAGAATTGATGGACAAGCTCCACCTAAAGAAAACCATATCCCCTCAAGCAACATGCTCCAGTGATCTAAACCTCACCAGAACAATAAATAGGACATGCTGGAGGGATAGATTCCTGTCCCAGAGCCTTTCCATGCTCTGGCACAAGATTCCAATCTACATTAGGCAGAGCGCCTCGTTAACACTCTTCAAGAGAAACTTTGACAAGTGGTTGGGAAACAGAAAGTTTACCCCAGGGATCACTTCAGTGGATCTGCTGGACAGAGGCACAGGGAACTAAGGGGGCAGCGAAAGCCAACACATTCCGGCTAGGCTTATAAATGCCATTGGGCAGATAGCCTAGTACCTACCTATGAACCTATGAACCTATTCTTTCACAGTTTTGAATGGTGTCTTTTCTTCATCCCAAGTTTCCTTAGCAGCATGAAGCAGACTTTTCAGATATCTGCCATACAGAAGTTCGAATGGATGTAAATCCATATGAAGCTTATGGTACTTCTCTAACTGCAGACTGTAAGCGAGGCAATAAGTGGTCCCATTTTTTCCATCTGCAACATTCCTTATCATGGATTTTAGTGCATTAGTAAACCTTTGTACTAATCCATCAATCTGCAGATGGTAAACTAAGGTCTTCAGTTATATATCTTTATGGCACTGACATAACCTATGTAGAACCTTGTGAACAATAAAACATAAACAGAGTGCCTTGGTTAGTAAGTTTCTCCTTGGAGAGACCCACTCTGAAGAATAACACTAACAGTGTCCTGAAAGTAGCCTTTTCACTTTGTGTACTGATACTTTTTGCTGGAACTTTGATAACGTAGTCCATTATGACCAGTATATATTGTTATCCACTTGTGGATTTTACTAGTGTTCCCATGATGTCCATAGCAATACAGTAAATGTCACTTCTATGATAGTCATTGCACTCAAGCAACTTTTATATTCAGAATGGGTTGCTGTCTTCTAGCATTCAGAACAAGAAACACAGCAGTTTTCTATCTCTTTCAATATGCCTGGTCAGTAATGTCTGACTAATACTCTTCCCTTAGTTATGACCACCTCAAGTGACTTCCTAACGCATGAATATGGACTAGTTTCATTACTAGTCTCCTATAATGTGTTGGTACTTGCAATTTATGCAGAATGTCTTCTCTTTCTTTACATAATTGATATTAATGGTCATTTTTAAAATCAAAATAGGAGTAAGGAGTTATGGGAACATCTCTGTCTCCCCTCCTACAACCATAGTTATGCTGTCTCTTATATTCCTTAAAGTATTATCTTCCCATTCTGCTTTTACAAGTTTATGTGGCTTACTTGTAAGTCCACTAACCCAGGTTTACTTTTTGGATATTAGTACAAGCCTTTCAATTACTTTGTTTTCTTATGTTACTCTCCCGCTGCCATAATACCACCCTTTCACTTTCTTTTCCTTCCCTATGTTGCAAACTCACGACAAAGGATATGTTTCAGAATAAAATGTGTCAGTAGTTTTATTTTTATTCCCTTTTTCTGCAGTCACTTTGTTCTGAGGGTGAGGGTTGTTATGAGAGAGTAATTGTTTCTGTTTGTCTTAAGCCTCTATGATTATGCAGCTTGTAAGTCTTTGTTGGCTTCTGCCTTATACTTATCTTTACTTCAGGGTTTCCTATCAGTTCATCTTTAGTTTCTATACTGACATACCTTACAGTTTTGGATTTCTGCTGCTCTGCCATTGAAACATGACAACAGGCAGACAGAATCATATTTACTGTCTAACCACAACTGAATTCTGCCTTCTGTTGCAGTTTCTATATACCAACACCTTTCTTCTGTTTTTACTCTGAATCACTTTGTGTCACTGGCTTCCTTTCTGTCACACCCCCTAGTCCTATACTGAAAGAATATTTCAGTTTGCCATACTATGTCTATAGATTTGCCTTCCTTCCAGATGTCGTATAGTACTTTAAAATGGGGATTTTTTTACCAGTATTGCAATATGTGTCAAAATCAGTGGTTAGAGCTGTGATGCCATAGTATAGTAACTTATTTAAAATGTGCTGCATTGTTCTTTCTTATTTAAGACTGCTAACTCGTTTGTAAGCTATATTAAGTTTCATTAAATATGCAACAGAACTACACTGTGGAATTAGATTTATAAGATGCCTTAGCTGTGGTAGGAGATGTGTACATCTCCTGTTATATGTTTACAAAAGGAAATATATAAAGATGGCCAATCGATTTGGAATGCCCTTTCACTGAAAAAAAAAAAAAAGAACAAAGCAGTCAGACTTACAATGTGAAATGTGTTTGACCTGGATCTACCACTCATTTCAGGCAGAATGTTAGTAGGCTATAAAATGCATGGACCTTGTAAAAGAAGAAAAAAAACTGCAACTTCTTGCTCTCCTAAATCAGGAAACTAAAGGTCTTAAAAATGTTATTCATCAAAGAACCTCTGAGCCCAGAGCGATGAAAGAAAACCGTCATTAGTGTAAAACAATTACTATTGTATGGTTAATCCTGTTTACTGTTAGTTAGTCCTGCTTCTATTGTGTGGAAAGAGCTGGTGTTTCTGTGGGTAAAGAAGTGATAAGCCAAAATATATACTTGCAACTGAAACCAGAGTGTAAATGTCTAGTCTTGTTTGGATTACTGTTGTAACCTCATCTATGTAATCACATCTGCCTGCATATTTTAGTAAGTTAGCGGTTAGGCTCCAGTCATTCTCCAACTTGTAGAGAGCTAGGTCTAATTAGCTGTATGTCAGATTCTCCTTCTTTAAATCTTCTGTCTGTACAAGCAAGCATGCTAGGAAGCAAGTAATAATCCCTGAGCTAACCTCAACTCATGGTGACTCTATGGGAAGGTCCCATAGAAGTTTTGTGGCATATTACAAATGTAGATTGCCAGGTCTTTCTTCATTGCAGACACTGCAGCTGCCCAGTTATTTCCCAGGCAGGTATTGAACTTAGCTCCACCAGCTGGTAATCTTGTGCCTTAACCTCTGAGCTATCAGGCCGGGGGTCTGTCTGTACAATTGACTGTTAATTTTATATTCTTTCTGTAATTACTTGATATCTGCATATCTAATGTATGACAGCATTGTTTGACTTCATTATCGCTTGAATAAAGTTTTATTTATTCACTCTTAAGCTCTTGTGGCTGAGTATTTCTCTATGCATTACTATTTATTATCCAAGGAGAGGGAGCTACTTGCAACAATCTATCAGGTTAGCAAGCTATGGTGCCCATGGGTCTATATTATAACATCGAAGTCTTAAAACTTCGAATGTTATAATATCGAACCCTATGCACCGAACGCTGGAAATAGCGAAGCTGCAGAATATCGCATACTTTCCTAGGGAAAGTATTCTGTGGGCCATTTCTGCAGCTTCGCTATTTCCTTGAATGTGGAGCGAAGGTTATGGACCGGGTTAAGTTAAGTGTGTGAACAGATCGGGTTAAGGTGAGTGTGTGATAGTTAGGGACCTTAGGGTTAGGGAGCGGGTAAGGTGAGTGTGCGCTAGGGACCTTAGGGTTAGGAAGCGGGTAAGGTGAGAGTGCGATAAGGACCTTAGGGTTAGGAAGCGGGTAAGGTGAGTGTGCTGGAGTTACGGACCTTAGGGTTAGGGTTGGGTTAAGTTAAGTGGATAGCTAGTAGTGTATGTATGGTTTAGTGTAGGGTTTTGTTAAGTGTATGTGTGTGGATTATTTACTTTGGCATGTTTGTGTTGTGTGTATGTTTGTCGGAACAGCAAATATTTTCCCTGAGTGTTCGATGTTATAGTCTTTCAATCAAAATGGTTCAATATTATAACATTCAAAGTTTTAAGTCTTCGATAATATAATACAGACCCGGTGCCCATCTCCCAGGATAGATCACTCAAGCACATTACTAATGAGATATTATTTTTATAACTTATATTTGGATATTAGTCAAGGTATAATAGTGTTGAAACTGTAGTCCAATAATTTTATAGGGGTGGCGATATTACCTTGCCAGCCTGAACGCTGTGGGGAACTGTAGAATTCTGCAAGCCTTCCCTAGGAATTGTGTCAGTGTGTGTGTGTGTGTGTGTGTGTGTGTGTGTGTGTGTGTGTGTGTGTGTGTGTGTGTGTGTGTGTGTGTGTGTCTGTGTGGCAAAACTATTGATTTGTTTGAAAGGCAATTACCATGGATAAGGGTCATAGGAAGGATCTGTGGCTCACAGAGAGAGAGTGGTAAGAAAGGAGCCTGGATTGCAAGGCTAAAGACTCAGTTCTTTAAGGTGCAATGTGGATGTGGTTGTTGAAAGCTCCTACCAAGGCAGGAATGCATATTCCCTATATAATCTTCAGCCATGTTGCATCTACTGAGTTGGTTATTGAATCCAATTTGTGTGCACTTTGCTTTATGTTAAAAAGCAGGGAAGTGACTCAAGAAACCATCTCTCTGCTAGCCATCAGAATTGTTTGGGCCAATAGCTCTTCTGACAACTATGCCAAGATGTCAGTGTCACAGCTGACTAAGGAATATAGAGCAAAAGGAATCCAGCATGCCAACATGTCAAAGGAAGAGATGGTGGTAGATTTGTATGCAGCTGGAATGCAACCTGGAGACAGCCTAGCAGGTGCTGTAGGAGTGCAAAAGACATACAAAGAAAAATCTGTTCCATTACAGGGTGACCTCAAAACCTAGCTGGAATTACAGAGACTGGCAATGGAGGTTAAGTGCCTGGAACAGAAAAGCAACTGGGTGAATGGAGGTGCAAACAGAGCAGGAGCATGTCAAGGGGGGAGAGAGAGAGAGAAGCATGACTAGGATGAAAAAGATCTCACCGGGGTCATGTGAATCATTGGGGGGATAAGCCAAGCCCAAAGTGTATAGATCAGTACAAATTGTTTACACGGTATAAAGGAGATACATTTGAAAGGGCTTTTGAAAAGGTGTGCAATCAGCATCAAGCTGACCAAGAACATAGGATAAGGTTGTGTGAGGTTTTGGCTCCTTTGTTCTTGGTAAAGCAATGCATGCAGTTTCTAAACTTAGTAATGTTGATTGTTTAATTATTTAATGCCTAATGTTATAGAATGCTTACTTGCAAGTTTTAAACTTTCTTTTGAAAAGTACAGAAAAATGTTTGAAGACCACAGAAGAAAGGCAGATTATAGTGTGACTGGATAAATTGCAGAAAACAGCATTTATTTTCATAGATAGGTGCATGGATGGAAGGTAAATGCATGAGGATTTGATCAGCAGACTGGGAATCCAACACTGCTGATAATATGGGAAGGAAGAGAGACCGTTACCTAAGTAGCAAGTTACAGCTGCAAAAGATGGGGTACCCCGCATGCAAATAAGTATAAAGGAAACCATATTGGGCTACCTAAGACATCACAGAAGGTTTCATATGTAACAAGGAAAGCCATACTTTCTTGCACACTTCCAGGTCTTGGGGTTAAATGTTTTATATGTAAATGAAGGGATCATGTATACCCACACTGTCCACTGATGCAGCATGGAGGACAAAGGTCTGAAAAAGCAGCAAGCAAAGCAAGTGCAACTACAATGGTGGGTTGTCTGTAGACAATAGCTGCATCAAACTACCACCAAAGTCTGTATCTGACATTGGTGGAGAGACCATGAGAAGAGCGTCAAGGCTTCAGACATATTCATAGTTAAGCACATGCAGGTCAAAATGGAGCAATACTTACCTGGACATTCCATTCTAATTAGTGCCTTAGGAAGGAAAACATTTCAAGTAACTTTGGTCAGAGTTTATCCAAAATAGGAAGGAGACACATGAACAAACATGTAGCATTGTTTGAGGATATCCTTGCAAATATCATAACAGGGATGAAAATTTATGTGCATGCAGTTACATGGATTCACCCATAGAGACAAACACACGGAGACAGTATTAGGGTAAGACCCAGGTGGTATCCACTCCTTTTTCTGTGCTAGTAGTGTGACTACTTCAGAGAGGAAGATGGTCAATAGCAGTAAATCAGATCTGAGCCACAGCTTGGGGAAAGGTATTAAGCTTGTACTGGAATGGGGTTACTTCAAGTGGAGAAGTGGATGGTTATAGTCATCCATAAGTCGAAACCCCACTTGTAGAAGGTATCAGACTTCCCTTGGAAGGGCAGCTGGGATGGTTTATCAAAAAGGAGTTGAGGCAGTCTCAGCTCTTTGACCTTATTTTACAGGACTTCACAGATGCATCCAAGTTGGATCTTGATACTCAAGGACAGGGTAAGAGTCCATATACTAGGGAACAATTTTACTGCACAGGGAATGACCTCTAAAGGAGGACTAGGTAGCACCTAGGGACTACCAATAGGCACTTCTCAACAAAGCCCACAGTATTCCTTTTGCATTCCATACGGGCAAAATATGTACTAAAATAATTATGTGGAAATTTTATTGAACAGGGTTGATGTAACAGATACTGCAGGACATTTGAGTAGTGCTGTAAGTTTAGCAAGGCTAGAGAGAAAGCTAAGGGTGCTTGATACTTTTGCTTGAAACTGAATAACCTTTTCAAGAAGTAGCTATAGATATTACCTTTCAGTATCCCAAGCTCATCAGGTAAGAAATATATCTTAATAGTGCTGGATTCTACCACTATATATCCAAAGCCGTGCTTCTTCCATCTACTGAAGTAGAGAAGGTGACAAATGCTTTGCTAGCCATTTTCATCAGACTAGGTTCTCCTGGATAAACACTGACAAATAGAGGTGTCATCTTTATTTTAGACCTGCTGTCTTGGTTGTTGGAAGTGTTGTGAAATTAAACATTTCAAGGCTACCCATGCCATCCACAGAAAAATGTCTGGTTGAGAGCTTTAACTCTGTGCTGAAGACCATCCTAATGACATTCACAAATCAGTTTAGGAAGGAGTGGGACAAATACCTGCTCCATCTCCTCTCTGCATACAAGAAGGTGCCCTAAGAATCCACAGGTTTTTCACCCTCTGATCTGTGGAGTGTGTGGGTGACTGTGAGTCTTCCATGCAGTCTGTTGTGAAGTATGTCCTAAACTTCAGGCCTTGGCTTAAGGAGCTCATGGGATAGACCAAGAGCACCTGGCAAATGCACAACAGCACTAAAGTGTCTGATATGAGAGGACAGCCAGAGGTTAGCATTTTGGGCATCAGAATTAGACAACCTGCAGACAGGCTGGGAAGATCATTTCATGTAAAGTAACTTAGTGATGCTGACTATATGGTAGAGATGCCAGACAGGAGGCAGAAGCACACATTCTATCACGTTAACATAATAAAGCTGTATCATCCTTACACTGGGTGGAAGGAGGAACTGGAGTGGAATCTGCTAGTAGATCTCCTCAGTGGCACTTATTCTGACACCTCAGTTGATGAGGTAGCACTTTCCCAGTAGCTATCTCCGATCCATGTTCAGGAAATCCAAGCCATTTTACATGAATTTGTGAATATCTTTACACTGAGCATACCCACCTCATAGAGCACCATGTGAACACATAACCTCAATAGCCAATCAAGCAAGCCCCTAACAAGTTGCCTGAAAGTGTTCGGCAAACTCTATGAAAGAAACTGCAAGGCAAGTTGGAAATGGGGTAATCCAGAAGTCTAATAGTCCCTAGGTCTCACCAGTGGTGCTGGTGCCAAAGAAAGATGGCAGCATTTATTTAGCATCTATTTGGACTGCAGAAAACTCAGAACATAGAGTAGGATACTTACCCCACTTCCATGGCAGGTGAAACCTTAGAGCAGTGGAGCTAAGCAACTAGCCACTACTGATTTGACCAAGGGTTACTGTCAGGCGGCCTTGGTATCTGCAGCCAGGGAGAGAGAAGTATTTGTGACCCCATATGGCTTATACAAGTTTTAAAACATGGTCTTTAGAATGAATAATGTCACAGCAACTTTCCAGAGACTAGTAAATTGAATTCCAGCAGGAATAAGAGATTGTATCCTTGCTTACCAGTATGACATTACTCTTTACTGCTGGTCATGGGAATAATGTGTTCAACATGTAAGGGAGGTGTTAGGTTTTCCAAGATGGCTGCAAAGCTAAATTTCAGCTCTCCCAGTATGAAAATTAAACTGATAGATAAAGGCCAGTAATTCTGCCAGTTTTAATAAAATTCAGTTACTTGCTAGCAAGTAGACTACCTGGATGCCAGCAAACAAGGAACTTAGAGAGCCTGAAAGAAAATCAACTAAAAAAGTTTAAGAGAAAAACATTGACTGGAAAGAAACCAGCAGGTGTTCAGCAAAAAATAGTTTAAGCTCCAACTTTGGTACAAGAGACGGCTTCCAGTAATTTAGAGAAAAAATAAATCAAATGTGCTCAGAGTTAAATAAAGTAAATGAAACAATGAAGGTGTACATTAATTCAAATAACAAAAGGCTAGAAATAATGGAAGAAACTTTAACAGCTATTCAGATGAACTCATAAAACTGCAAAAATCAGAGGCTGAAATGAAGAAAAGCTTAAGTATGAGACTGCTCAATGTTAGAGGACAGAGGGCACACAGAAAAACATGAAATGTTCTGCTGTACCAGAGAAAGTAGAAGGAACTATTACTTTATGAAAGCACAAATAACTTACTGGACTGGTATTCCACAACATGATTTGTTACTTCCTTCCTTTCTGCTCTCTCTCTCTCTCTCTCTCTCTCTTTCTCGCTCTCTAGCAAGGTGCAAGGGCAGCGCAGTGGTGCAGCATGCTGTCATGTCACAGCAAGAAGAGGCTGGGTTCTTTCTCGTTCGCTCTGGGCTTCTGGGCTTTCTGTAAGGTTTGTTCTCCTGTGTTTTCTCCTGGGTCCGGGTTTCCTCTTCCTTCGTCCCATTCTCCACATTCTCTTCTGGGGCATTTCATTTGGGGCTCATGAAAAAAGGAGGAATAAGGAACCTAGGAACCTCCAGTCAACAAATGTTAAATAAATAAATAAAATAAAAGAGAGTTACAGAGTTCACTGGAAACATCCCTATAGCATACACACAGTAGGCTCACCCAATAGACAGTCTGAGGCCACTCAATCCACCCACGATTTATTTAGGACAAACTGGGTACCACCTCTGCCCTTATGCTTTAAATTCACTGGAAACATCCACAAACCATACACACAGCAGGCTCATCCAATAGGCAGTCTAAGTCCACTTACTTCCCCACCATTTATTTAGGACAAACTGTGTACCACATCTGCCCTTGTGATTTAAGTAGGTGTTGGGGGGGATCCAGTCTTCTGCGTATATTTTAGTCTGCATAGTGACTAGTCTGAAGACAAGTGCTTCAGTGTCCTAGTTTGTAAGCAATAGCCTTATAGTCTGTAAACCTTTATCCACTGGCATCCTGCTGGTCAGCTTTTACTCTCTACTTCCTAGTAGACACTGACATTTATGCATACAGCTCTTACACAAACTATTCCTTTGTCTTACATTTTTTTCAGTTCTTCTAGACTTGCTATTCCAATTATTTATATTCTCCAGTCTTTTTTTAGTGGAACTGCATGCTTTCAAGGAACTTACTCTTGGTCCCCCCCTTCCTTTTTTATTTCTCCTTGCCCGAGACAGTTATTAAACAACTTTCAGCTCTGAGCTATTATTTGTGCACAGTCAACATTGACTCAGTGCACTCATCCGTCTCTTTAGTGTGTTTTTATTTTGCTATAAAAGTGTCCCTGCAAGAAAATGCATGGAACAGTAAAGTCTGTGGTTTGAATATCAGTCTGTTGGCTATATTTTTAGGTAAATTATAAATATTATTGCAGCTTAAAACAAAGTACTCTGTCCACTATAATAGCTTCATTTTCTTAGATCACAGCAGTCTTGGTACTTCTTTAAATGTGTTACATTTATTTTTTAGCAGTCCACTGTCTCCATCTTTTAAAGTTTATTTCTCTTCTTGTGTAACCACTTTCAGTTCTCAGCCAGTATTTTTTCCAGAGCTGCACTCCAGCATTCTACATGTTTTTATGTTCTTTGGGAGGGGGGGGGGTAACCTGGGCTGATTACACACAGCCTTTTGCTTGTTTCTGGGGTAATTTACATGTATATTCTTTCAACTGCTCCACCCTCTATTGTACTTTATACCTCACTCAACCCAGAATCTCATCAGTCCTTCCTTCTCTCTCTAGCAGGGTGTAAGGGAGTTACAGGGTAAATGTTAAAAGACAATCAACTTTATGAAGTTACTGTTACACTTACTTTACCAAGTAAATATGTTTATCTAACTGCTACTTTGCAGACATTGTTGCAGAACCCAATTTCTACTTGTAACTGTAAAGTCTACTAAGTATGATTGGTTCATAGGTAGGTACTAGGCTATTGGCCCTAGGGCCTATATAAGCCTAGCCAAAAAAGGTACCCTGGATTTTGCCACCCAAGAAAATTATTTTCATGTGCCCCTGTCGAGCAGAGCCACAGAGGTGATCCCCGGGGTGAATTTCCTATTTCCTATCCAATTATCAAGATTTTTCTTGAAGAGTGCTAATGAGGAGCTTTGTTTGATATAGATAGGTAGTTTGCTTCACATTATGGAAAGTCTCTGGGACAGGATGTTCTGTTTATTGTGGTGACAAGGTTTAGGTCCCTAGAGAGTGTAGCTCGGAGGAATTAGGATTTCTTTAAGTGGAGCATGTCCAACAGCTCTGGGTTTGACATAGCTTTGTATGTTAGGCAGAGATCGCCTCTGAGTAGGCGGTATGCGACAGAGTAAAGCTGGAGTTTTTTGAGACGGTTTGTGTAGAGCATCTGTTTGAGGCCAGTAATCCTCTTTGTGAAGTATTTTTCCAGCCTTTCCAGTTGTTGTAGATGTCTTGTGAGGTACATACCAAAAGGGGCGTTCCACTTATCACTGGTCTGAATTCGGATTTGGAGTCTGCTACTTTCACAGTGTAGGTTCTTCTGTCAGTGAGCCAGTTGGCAACCCATCTTGTGGCATAGGGATTTATACCTAGTTTAGAGAGTTTATCTATAATTCCAGAGTGGGGGATGGTGTCAAAAGCCTTGGCAAGATCTAGATAGGCTGGGTGAAACACCTTACCCTCGTCCATGGCTTTAGTGACTGCTTCAAAGAAGTCTATCAGGTTTAGGAAATATGATCTGCCTATTACAAACCCAAACCAGGTGGGGTCCAGAGTTTGGAGATTACCAATGTCTTTGTTTACCAGTTCCATGATGATACGTTCCATGGCCTTGCAGACCAGGCTCATTAGGCTAATGGGGCAGTAGTTCCTGGGGTCCGTGGTGGCTCCCCCTTTGTGAAGTGGGATAACTGGCGCTGTGCTCCATTCAGTGGGCACAAAGCCTGAGGTGAGGCTATGATTGAATATGGTGCTTAGGTGGGGTGCCAGTTCATTCTGTAGTTCATGTAGAATGCAGCCTGGGATGTTGTTAGGTCCCATGGATGCTGTGTTCTTGGCTTTGGAGAGTGTGGTTTTTACCTGTGCGACCGTGATTGCAGGAACTTTGTATTCTTCCGGTATAGAAATGGGCCCTTTAGGAGGTGAGAGAGGGGTAAAGTTAGCACTGAACCTATCTGCCAGGATGTTGGCAATATCAGTTGGTTCTGTATATTTAGAGCCATTGTGCTGTAACTCAGAGCAGATCTGAGTGTTGCCATTGAGATTCTTGACATAGCTATAGAATGCTTTGTGGTTGTCTTTAGAATCAGTGGCGATTTTGTTTTCGTAACTAGCTTTGGAGGATTTTATAAGAGATCTCATGTTCTTACTGAGGTTGACCAGGGAGTTCCTCCAATCATGGGATTTTACTTTTTGTTTGCAACAGTTTCTTCTGTTGTAGAGTTTGTTTATCGCAGGGGACCACCAGATTGGCTTCCTTTTTTGGGGAGGATAGCATCTTGGTTCTGTTAGGGATAGCATGATCTATGCACTCGTTTAAGTGCTTATAAAGTGCATTTGTGTAGGATTCAGTAGTCATACCTCTATTGTTCATCTGCATGGGCGTCGTGAGGTTTGCCTCTTCTGTCTTAAGAAGTGTGAAGCTAAATTTGGAGAAATTTTTTATGGTGGTTTTCCCTAATGGGGGGTGGGGGTGGGATGTGGATGTCTAGGGTGATTAGCTTGTGGTCGGATCTGACCAACGAGGAATTGACCACTGGTGTGGAACACCGGTCGTCCATGTTGGTAATGACCAGGTCTAGGATATTGCTGCCCCTGGTGGGGGTGTGGATAAGTTGATCCAAGGCATTGGAATTTATGAATTCCAGAAAATGTTGAGAAAAAGAGTTGGTACATGAGTAGTTTTCCCAGTTAATGGTGGGGTAGTTGAAATCGACCATTATGAGGGTGTTGAGTTGTACCCTAATATTTTCCAGTGTATCAAGAAATGAGGAGTGGGAATCCTGGGGCATGGTGGGGGATCTGTAGCAAGTTACAATTTGGATTGCAGTCTTGCCCAGAGTTAGTTGCACTTGGATAATCTCGGATGCATTATGCTGAGCAACTAGCCTGGACATGTGGAAATCCTTAATGAATATGGACACACCTTTGCCTTTAGTGTTTCGGTCCAGGTTAGGTGGCTGAAAGGTGTGGTATGAATTATAGCCTGGTAATGCATGGGTCCTCTCTGGAGCCTTGAACCAGGTCTCTGTCACTGCACAGATGCTGATGTTCTCCATTTTAAGGAGGGCCTCAAGTGAATGCATTTTGAGGTTTAAACTTCTAGCATTAAGTAGCATTACCCTCAGATTTTTCTTGCTTGTACCTGTTACGGTGGTGAATTTGTCATTTGAACCTTGCCTAAAAAGGCACAATAGGGGTGGCAAGAGCCTTAGTCAGTATCCGAAATCCCAAGGGTGACAGATACAGGCCATCTCTGGCAAAGCATCATGCTATGTTGATTATGTCATCCCAAGCAGACAGATACTGGATCCCCTTAGAATAACACCAGAAGCTTAGACAATTGTTGAAGTCAATCATTTTGTCCTTGTACTGTGGTATCATTCTGGGTGATGGTAGGATGCTACTCACGGCTAGGGTCATACCTGCCTGGGCTACAAGATTGGAGAGCTCCTCCATGTCTACTTTCATGTAATCCAGGGAGGTATGTCTCAGGTCATTCACACCAACATGGATAATGACAGAGTCTTATTTGTACTTGTTGTGAAGTGACCTGAGTGCGTACATTATGTGACGGATCCTGGAACCCGACAGGCCACTGACAGTAACTTTCTCCTTGTTTAGCCTGGTGAGTGGAACATCAGTATGCCTGAATATAGAGTCATCTATGACTAGAGTATTGGGTACATTGTTATGCCTTATGGACTGTGGTTGAATGGCACACTGAGTTTGTGGGCTATCTGTCATTTGGGTTGTGTTGGGGGTGGAGGTTGCTTGCGTTTCTGCTTTGGAGGTCTCTGTTGCTTGAGCAGATTTTTATTGACAACCTCTGTGAATGTAGGTGTTTGTTTTGTGTTTCTATGGGTCTGTTTTGGTGGTGTAGGTTTTGAGGGACTATGTGATGAGTGTGGTGTGGTGCAAGTGTTTAGCTTCTCCTCTTGACTGTCTACTCCAGTCTTGGGTGAAGAGAGCTTTGCTTCCAGTTTGGCTATATAAGTGCATCTCTCACAGGTTGTAGTGTTAGGTGGTAGGAAAAGAGGGTTGTCTGTGTACATGAGGCAATTGCTGCATTGCCCCAGGATGCCCAGATTCATCAGGTAGACAGGAGAAAACACCGGGGGCTGACCCTTAGACATGCCTGGATAGGTGCTTGCTTATTAAGTACTAAAAACTGTTTTCCTCTAAACAAGTGAGGAAAGTTAAGTGCTGTAGTAATTTGTAGCTTATTTAGTGCTTACAACGAGTTCTGAACAAGTGCTGCGCTAAAAAAAAAACAGATTTGAGTGCTAAAACTAAAAAACTTGCTAGTTCTAAGGGAAATTTAAAGAGCAGACTTTATGACGCTGGGAATAGTTTAACCCTAGCTAAGCGGCGATGCATAACGTGTATTTTTTTTTTTATATAACAGTAACAAATGAGCAAACTGATTTAAACAAATTAACCAATAAAAGCTAAAAACTGAGCCCTGTTCCAGCAGTCTTCAATCAGACAAGTTCAAACTGCACACTCCTGCCATTAGGGTGCAAGGGAACCTTCTCCAAAAAAAGATGGTCTGGATTAGTGCTCAAGTTATACAACCAAAGCTAGATTCAGCAGGTCTGAATTTAGTCTAAGCTACAGCAAACAAGGCGTACCAATTTCAGAAAGAAACAGTTCAAATAAGGAGGGACATAAGCCTTTAACCAGAAACTCCCAGCTGAGAAGGGCAGAATCTACCCTCTCCTCCCACAAGAGTGCTGACCACACCTACTTAATGTAAAATAACTGGCCCGAAGCCCAAGTGCTTAAACCAGAACTAATATTTTTAGTATAACAGACACTAAGCCTTCAATCAGCAACTCCCAACTTAGAAGGATGTAAGCTACCTGCCCTGCCACAACAGTGCAAGCCACAAACCTTCTTAATGTAAAACAACTGGTCTGAAGCCCAAGTGCTTCAACCAAAGGCTTAGAATAACAGTTAAATTTAATCAGGCTACTACCAAGCAGTAATAAATGGAGCAGAATAAATACAATTGAGTACTTTTAATTATATGCAAAAGCAAAATAAAGTGCATTTTTAAGTAAAGTGCAAGGAGAGAGGAAGAAGAAGCAGAAGAAAAATTCAAAGTTAAGAACCTACGTGGGTTGGCCTTCTCATATGTTCTCTCTGTATTAAGTATAGAGTGAACACCAGACTGATAGGGGTGTCTCAGATCAAATTTACAGTAGGGGTGGGTAACTGCAAAGCCACCAACTATAGCAACACAATAAGAATAGGGTGGGGGAGTGGAAAAACAGTTTCAGGATAGATGAGAAACAGAAAACAATGCCAGAAAATATATAAAACAATTCAGTCAGGCAAAATGAAGACAATGAGGAACTCTGAAAGGTTAAAATGCCAAGAAATATACTTGTCTGCAATTTTTGTAATGGTGCCCAATATTTGTCATCATAATTCCACTGAGTTTCGTAAGGACTGAGTGCTTACTTGCATAACTCTTTACAACTTGTGTTAAATAAGCTAGAAAGGCAAACTAAACTGTAGAGATCTAAGAGCACTATCAAGTCCCTTCCTTGTCAAAGAGTTTGCTGGAATGTAAATCAGAGTATGTGCTTGTTGAAACTTCTGTTCAGTTTAAAGAGCTTGTGAGGTCTGATGCTATTTTTGCAATTTTTTTTCCTGCCTTATCCTTTATTTGTTCAGTTTCTTTGTTGTTATTGTGCTAAAAGGCTGCTTTTTGAAAGATTAATATCCTTAATTTGTAAGGGTGTTAATAAAATAGTACTGTTTGTTTCCTTCGGAAGATGTGTTGCTTAAGGTAGTAAGCCAAGTGACCCCATCAAAGCAACTGTATTACAGAAATTAATTTCTATATTTATTAAACCACTTAAATTTTAGTGCATTTACTGGTGGTAGTGTTCTTTTGTATATAGTTCATCCCATAGAAATTTAATTGGATTTCTACTGAAACTTGTCAGGAAGGGTAGACTGTTAAAAACTCTTCTGGGATGTTGGTGGTGGGTTTGTAAAATGTTTAAGGGTTCAAATTTGAGGATTTGCAGCTAGCGTGCTTGAAAGACGTCAAGCATTGAATTCAGTGATCATCACAGTGGCTGCGGGTATATACGTACGTTGGCCAGAAAGGAGTGTGGGCAAGTTATAGCGTACAATGTTTAGACACACACACACACACACACACACACACACACACACACACACACACACACACACACACACACACACACACACACACACACACACACACACATTTCCAATGGATTAGCTGCTTTCGAGCATGCTAGGCACAAATCTTCACATTTGAAAACCCTTAATCATTTTTACAAACCCACCACCAAGATCCTACAAAAGAGTATTTTAACAGTCTACCCTTTCCGATTACTTTGTAAGACATTAGACAGGGTACTGCTTTGCTTCTCTTTTCTGATGGCTTTCTGTTCTCAGGGCAAAGGCTGTGAAAAAGGAACGTGTTTTAAATGGAATGGGAGACTTGCTTAACTGACATCATGAGATGCTGGCAGTAAATGGGGAAACCTGTTTCTCAAACTTTATTTCTTCAGCCTTTTCAGTGAGAAACCTTCCTGAAAACCAGAACACATTACAGAAAACATGTCTCTGAGGTTTTTTCATACTTCATTGGTCCCAGTTGACACAAGGAGAAGCAACCAGCATTAGCGAAAATGTGGTTGTGATAATACGTAAGTACCATTTTTTTTTCAACAGATTCACTGGAAACATTCCTAAAGCATACACATAGCAGGCTCATCCAACAGGCAGTCTGAATCCACTCACTCTACCACCATTTATTTAGGACAAACTGTGTAGCACCTTTGCCCTTGTGCTTAAAGTAAGTGCTAGGGCCATCCAGCCTTCTGTGTGTATATTAACCTGCATAGTGACTAGTCTGAAGATAATTGCTTCAGTGTTCTAGTTTGTAAGCAATAGGCTTATAGTCTGTAAATCTTCCTCCACTGACATCCCGGTGGTCAGCTTTTACTCTCTACTTCCTAATAGGCACTGACATTTACTCATACGGCTCTTCCACAAACTATTTCTTTCTTTTATATTTTCTTCACTTCTTCTAGACTTTTATTCCCATTATTCATATCCTCTTGTCTTTCTTTAGTGGAAATGCATGCCTTCAAGGAAGTCACCCTTGGTCTCCCCCTTCTTTCTTATTTCTTCTTGCTCAAAACAGTTATTTAAACCACTTTTGACTCTGAGCTAGTATTTGTGTACAGTCAACATTGACTCAGAGCACTTAACTGTTTCTTTAGTGTGTTTTTATTTTGCTATAAAAGTGCCCCTGCAAGCAAATAGATATATCTGTAACAGTGAAGTCTGCAGTTTGAGCATCAGTCTGCTGGCTACATTTTTATGTAAATTAAAAATATTATGGCAGCCTAAAACAAAGAAATTTGTCCACTATAATAGCTCTGTTTTCTTAAACCACAGCAACCCCATTGGTACGTTCTCTTATAATTACATTCCATTTATTGTTTTTAGCAGTCCACTGTCTCCCTTCTTTAAGTTTATTTCTCTCTTGTGTAACCACTTTCAGTTCTGAGCCAGTATTTTTCCAAAGCAACACTCCTGCATTCTGGCTTACTTTTTCTCTTTGTTTTGCTGATCTGTGTGGGTTGGTGTAGCCTTTGGACTTTGCATTTCACAGTCCATAGAAAACTAAAATCAAATTTTTTTTATTATGGCAGCCTACTGGATATCTCAATAAATTAACCGTGAAACTATAATACTTGGAGAATTAAATATAGACTGGCAGGTCATAAATTCCACTATCCCACTGAATCCATAAACTTGTACAGCTTCAGACAAGTAATAACCACACCTACTATAATCAATACAACTTCAGAGAGACACTCAACATTAGATTGGATTCTTACAGATAAACTGACAAAAGTAGGCTGACTGTCAGACAGCATAAGTAACCACATACCAACCAACATATGACATCATGACTCATCATAAACATATTATCTATAATCAAATGTAAAATAGAACAGATTTCAGCAAAGATATTAACAATGAAACACTAAAACAATATGACTGGAATGTACTTAGAACAATGCCACTAAATACTGCTGTAGAACACTTTAATAACATTTCTTTCAAACCTTAAATAATCTAGCACTAGTACTTAATAAAAGAGCAGAGTCCAAACCCACACCTTGGCTGACAAAAGAAACCAAAAAAAAATGATTAAAAGAGATAAAGCCTAGAAAAACTGGTATAAAAATAGAACTCAAAATACCTTTCAGCAATTTAGACATCTTAGAAACCTTGCAAAACTCCATGTCCAAAATGAAAAAAAGCCAGCACCCAGGAGAATCTTAATACAATAATTTATTTAGACTTAAAAATGTAACTGAGTCAGAATCTTATATAGCTTCAACCAATGAGATTTATGACATCATTTCCTGTAGTTGAAAAAACAAAAAGAGTTAAAAATAAATCATGAAAAATGTCCACATTAGAAATGAAATAATGTTATTCATCTGTTCAAAATTTCATGTTTATGCCTAAAGATATATATCATAATAATGCAAATAAGAAAAGCATGATGATGGGGTTGCTGGAAAGGAAATGGTTGATATAAAATGGAAAAAATAAACCATTAGATCACGAGCATCAGCATAACTTGACCATAATGCAAAAGAATGAAATAAAATTATATCATGATGAAGTCACAAAATATTTCAAGTGACTGATGAATGCTTGAAAATCATAATTTGTCATTCAATCCCGGGGAGAAAAGCCCCCCCAAGTTTGATTATCCACCTCCTTTCTTTTTTATTGAGAATGTCAAAACTCCATGTCAGACATGATAAGCAAACATACTATACCAACCAATAAGACAAACATAAATATCAACCCAAAACTTTTTTGGTCATCATTAAATAAACTACTTCACGCTGGCAAGATCACCGCTTCCTCTCTAAAAACAGACACTATGACAGACTCCCCACACAGTTTAATTCCTACTTTATACAATCAATATTATAACTCTTAGCCACTAATACATCTGTCCCCCTCTCTACTCCTGTCCAATCAAAACTACCCACAGCTCTTCAGTTTCAGTCCCGTACCTACCTCACTTATAATGAAGTTGCTCCTTAAACTAAAAACTACTTCCATAGCTGTAGACCAGCTACCATTACCATTAGACTACCTAAAAATGGCCAAAGAAAGTCATAGCCTTCCCTGTGTCCATACAAATTAATAAGTCCATAGCAGAAATATACGTCCCATCACTGTAGAAAAAATCCTAGAAAGGCGGCACATCTACAGAGTTTAATAACTACAGACCAATAGCGATTCTCTCCCACTCTCTAAAATATTAAAGAAATGCATCCATATACAGCTGATGCAATACCTAACCTCAAATAATCTGTTCTCAGAAATGCAACATGGCTTTAGGCCCCAGTACAGCACCACTACTGCTCTACTACATTTTTCCAACATAGAAACATAGAAACAATGGTCTGCTTGTGTCCCCCATGTTCTTAGACTTGTCAAAGGCATTTGATACTGTCTCACACCAACAAATGCTTGTTCGAATCTCCTCAGTGGGACTTTCACAAAACTCCTTGTTGTGGTTTCTTAGTTACCTATCTGGAAGGCAACAAGCCGTTAAATGGCAACAAACCTACTTTAGCTTTTCAACCAGTTACTACAGGCTCTATCCTGGGACCTCTACTATTTAATATATTTATTAATGGCCTCCACATCTCCACTCACCATGCCAGTTTAGTTCAGTATGCAGATGACTCAACATTAATATGTGCGACTTCAACAATAAATTAGCTCCAAGATATTACACAAAAATATTTTGCCTCTGTAATGGCTCAAAGTTAATGATTTTTACCTCAAAAAGTTACCAAAATCAAAATCAATCTTTTAACATAAAGTCAGAAAATAATACTGTCATTCAAACTGCAACTCACAGTAAACTTCTAGGCATCATAATATATGACAATCTCAAATATGACCAGCATATACTGCACACCATTAAATCTACTCACCAGAAACTAGGCCAAATCTACTCACCAGAAACTAGGCTCCCTTTATAGGATCAGTGGATTCCTTACAGATGCTGCAAGAAAAACTCTAGCCACCACCTTCTTATTGCCAACTCTGTTATACATCGCTCATATCCTAAAAAACTTAAAAACCATATTCAATGAAAGAAACTTGCCTTTTGTTACAATAAAATAGCTAGATTTGCCACCAATCTCCCTCGTAGGACCCACCATCATTGTAGCTTAAAGCAATTAAACTGGCTTGAATTACACAACTACCTAACGCATGTGCAACTGACTACAACACACAAACTCATTCATCATCCAGAACAATGCCCTGCACTACAAAACTTATTACTGCCCTACTTTCCAGTAAGAGACATACACTCTAATAACAAATTCTTATTACTTACAGATAAGTCAAATAATGTTGTAATATTCTACTCCCAATACATTACTAAACCCCGGAATAGAATTCCCACACAAATAAAACTCTCCAACAAACTCAATAGTTTTAAACCACTGCTTAAACATCTTAACCAGTCCTAGTCCTGTACATGATTATCACAAGGTTAAGACTCTGCATTCACCATACAATACTCTCCAAATACTCTCCTTAAAAAGAATACTCTCAATCTCTCACTGAAATGACAAATCAATTTTTATACATAACTGTTGACTGTGCAGTCCACTAAGTTGCATACTGGCTTTTTCTTTAGTACCTTCCACCTCTGTAAAATCTTAGAATCTATAAATGTAACTGCTATTTGTGTATAACTAAATAGAAATGCAACTATTCTGTGTTTAACTTAGTACAATGCAATGTAAGTAAACAGAGTTTTTCTCCCCAGGCCTCTACTGAAAATGAGTATTACCCAGTCAGACCTTCCCGGTAAACAAACACAAATAAATAAATAAATATTTGAAAGCACACATCATGTGTGCACTCCAAACCTGGCCATAAGAAAGCAGCCTATTCCTGTATTAGTAAAGATGCAATCATACCAGCAGAAAGAGTTGATCCTGACAAAACTAGGGAAGAAGGATAAAATAGTAAAAATTATTGACAGCAGTGTGCTTGTGGAAAATGATTATTCACTGTACACTAGGAAGAAGAGAAGCAAATTTATCCCAGCAGTCAGGGAAAGTTGAGAAGCAGATGTGAGATTCAAGCTGCTGTATCCAGCTATCTTCAGAATATATTTTTCCATGAGGATCAAAGTAATTTTTGGTAAAGAACAGGCTAAGGAGGAAATACAAAAGTTTGTCCAACAAGGGGGTTAGCCATTAAAGAGAAGGGCACTTTGCTTATCATTCATCCTAGGTAAGGCTATCAACAGACTTTGCCAGTGAAACCTTTGTCAGTGTTCCAAAAGAAAATGCTAGAAGAATCATGAGTACCCTGGACTTGAACTGGAGTCTGTGGTTGAGATTTGGAAATGAGAAAGAAGAAGACCAGCAACACTGAAAAAGCGAATAAATGTGAGACTATAAAGCATCAATCACATTTGTGAAAAATGGCTTTAAAAGAAAATGTAGTTCAGAAAGATTGGATTTTTGTTGACTTTGTTAAACATGTTGGGGGACTGACAGGCATATGCCTCACTTCATGACATTTATGTTTGGAAGGGCACTAAAAGGAAAAAATAAGAGTGATGGAAGGGGAAATAATGTAACTAAAACCATTTTGTTATTAACAGTATTTGTATACAACAGTTTATTATACAAATTGCATGTGCTATAGTAAAGCAATTCCAATTATTGTTGTATATAATAAAGATATTATATATGCAAGTGCTTTTTCTTCTTAGTTTTAAAAAAATGTATGCATTAAAATGTAAAAAGAGAAGAAAGGCTGGACAAAAGCATGTTTAAGTTAATATGCTGCAATACTGGGTTGATGAAGTGGGAATGGGGTGTAAAAGAGTTTGTTTGTGTCTTTCAGCTTTTTCCCGGTTAGGGGTCGCCACAGCAAAACTCCGGTCTGCTAATAATTGGTAGTTGAGTTTTACGTGCCGAGTTACCAGCCCTGACGCACAATCTTCAACGAAGGTATGCCCATTCACGCATGTCTCCATGCAGAACAGATTATAATATATGTAGAGATGACATATTTTCTCTTACTTCTGTGAAGGTGAATGCCTAGATTAAGGCCTTGGGCTTAATCTAATATTTTTTTTTGTGTTGTTATTTGTCTTTTCGGTTTTTCCCAGTTAGGGGTCGCTACAGCGGAACTCCGATCCGCTAATAATTGGCAGTAGATTTTTATGGTGCTGAGTTGCCAGCCCGATGCCCAACCTTCAGCGAAGGCACGCCCATTCACGCACGTATTTCAGAGGCCACTTGACATCAGGGAGGACATGCAGACTCCACACAGAAGGCACTCCCCGCACACTAGCTGAGAATCGAATGGGAGAACCTCTTGCTGTGAGGCAACAACGCAACCACTGTACCACCACGGCTTTACAAGAGAACAGTGAATGTAATGAAATGTTTTCCTTTATCAAATAAAATTTCAGTTTGAGAAGAGTGTAGCTGAAGGCAGATGTGTATATTATTCTATGTTTCCAGGGAGACAAGCTGCAATAAAAGCCAGAGCATTTATTTCATGCTAAAACATAACATTTTTGGAAAACATACAAGCTGTTTTTCACACCAGAGAGGAGAATAAAGATAAGACAAGAACAGACATCAATTAGTTTAAGTAGGAGTACAGGCTGTAACATGCACCTTAGCATGAATAACCTTACTTTTAGGGTAGGTTTTTCATGTGTGGGCAGCTGTCAAGTTTGGATAATTGTTCCTATCAGGAGGGTTAAACTTCATTATTTGAAAATGTACATCATTGTGTGTACTTGTAGTTAAATGGTTAAGAGGGTGTTCTGAGATTTTTTTTTTTTTTGAGAGATTTCATTAAAACACAGTCTTGCAAAATGTGCCATAGGTTCAGATGGAGATGACAGGAAACAACTATAAAAAATCAACCTGCCAAACATTAGTGGTGGCATTTAAAGCAAAATCTGGAAATAGACATTCAAAAAAAAACTATCATATATAATAGGTAGGAATAACTTATTATCATAGTGGCTACTCTAAACATATTATTTTGGAATGTGAATTGCCACACAAGTATAGACAAAAAGGAAGTAGTATTGAATAACATTAAGAAATGCAGAGTGCAAACAGCAATGCTTACAGGATACACATTTGGAAAGAAATGAGCATGTTAAGTTTATAAAGAATGGATTTCAGGAGGGGTATTCAGCAGAGTATCGGGGACAAAGGAAAAAGGTTGCACTTATACTAATTACTAGAGGAGCTCCGATAGTGATAGAAGTGAAAAAAGATAATAATCGTAGCTTTGTGGAAGTAAGGGGCTGTTGGCAAGGAGAGGAGGAGGATTTTGCTGGAATGTACTTATATTCCACCTAAAACTACTATTATAGACCTTAAGAAATTTTTGGGAGAAGTAATCAGCTTTTAGAAGGGAATATTGCTTATAGGTGGGGACTAGAATTTGATATACAACAAAGAGAATATATATTGGTGACCTAGAAAGGAAACATATGCCAAAAGAAGGTAGACTTCTGAAGAAACTTATGTAAATATTTGGAATGGAAGATGTCACTTCAGCAGTAGAAAAGTGCAGAAAATGTACATATTATTCCTGAAGGTACAATAACTGGGCTAGACAAGACAGAAGTTATAATTCACAGGAACACGTGCATTAAATTGAAAACTTTGACACACATCCAACAACTAAGATAAAAATGCAGGGTAATGAAGTACAAATGACGCAATGATACTTCCCCACCTATCCATTAAAAAGAAGAATTTAAGGAATGGGTAGTGGAAATTATTTGATAGTTATTAGAAAATATAAACATTTGTTCAGATGTCACACCTAGTGAGTACAATAAAATGAAAGTTGAGTTTAAGAATAGGGTAGAATAAAAGAGATAGGTTAAAATGTAACAGGAATCTATTGGGGTTGACAAAGGGTAAATTATTGCAGAATAAGGGGAATTTAACAGACCAACAAAAGGTGCAATTGCAGAATGTTAAAGAAAAAATAATATATATGAAAATTATGCATGAGTTTAGAAAGATCTTTTTTGATAATGACTCCAGAGCAGAAAAACTTTTAGCACAATGACTTAGGCAGCAGAAAGTTAAAAGGGTTCTTGCCAAACTTAGGGAGCCTATAACAAGAAAAATAACCAGAGATGCATAAGTGGTATTAGAGATAATTTGGAAATTTTATGAAAACTTGTATAAAGCAAAGAAATGTGGAAATCAAGAAAGAGCAAAATGGAAATATTTATGGAAGACTTAAGTATGCCAAGTTTAAAGGTAAATGAGGCTCAACAATTAACAGTTAAGATAGGAGGAGTTGAGATGAAAACAATTATGTACAATCAATCTGCAGGAAATTCTCCAGAAGTAGATGGTATTCCTGCAGAAGTCTGGAAGCAAGAAGGAAAGAAAGTGATAAACATAAAGATCTGAAAGGCTTTGTTTAACAGTGTTTTAAAAAGAGGGGAAGCACCAGCATCCTGGAAGAAAGCTGTGGTGACTGTAATACCTAAAGATGGTAAAGACCCGTCTGACCTAGTTTCATGTAGGCCCATGTCAATTTTAAATGATGATTCTAAAGTATTTATGTCTATAACAGCTAAAAGAATGGCAAAGGTATTTCCAAAATTGATAGATATGCATCAATGTGGTTTTATGGAGGGGAGGAAAACATTTGGCACCATTAACAAAGCAATGATGATCCAGAGAAAAATGCTGTTGCTGTTGTTAGTGGATCTTGATTCAGACAAAGCATTCAACAGAGTAAGCTAGGATTTTTTGAGTAGGGCAATGGAATCATTTGCATTCCCTGAAAAAATAATAAGGTTAATTAGCAAGCTATATGAGGGATCGGAAGGAAATATTAAAGTGGGACCGTTCCTTTCTGACAAGGACATGTCAGTCCCCTATATCCAAAATCCTAGAAAAATGTATCCACCTACAGCTCATGCCTTTCCTTACGGAACACCAACTACTCTCCCCAACCCAGCACGGCTTCTGCCCTGGTCACAGCACTAACACTGCCCTTCTCTCCTTCCTTCATTCTGTGAACTCTGCACGTGACTCCGGTAACTTAGTGTCATCTGTTCTACTAGACATATCCAAAGCCTTTGACACCATCTCCCACTCCCTCCTTCTAAACCACCTCTCTGACCTCAACCTGAGCCAAAAGGCTCTCTGTTGGTTCTCCAGCTACCTTTCAAACAGGTCCCAAGCTGTGAAGTGGGGCCAAGCTACATCTATCTTCCTTCCTACCCCTACCGGAGTACCCCAAGGTTCCATTCTTGGCCCATTACTTTTCAATATCTTTATTAACAACTTCCATAAAGCCATTCCCAACACCACAATCGTGCAATACGCTGATGATTCCACTCTGATCTGCCAAGCCCCTAATCTAACAGAGCTCCAAGCCCTAACCCAAACAGCTTTTTCTACCACAGAAAACTGGATGTTCCAAAACCACCTTTCCCTAAATGCCAACAAAACCAAGATCTTGCTCTTCTCCCCCTCCAAATCCTCATCTCTTGATAAAAACTCTTTCCAAATAACCAGCCTTAACAACTCCACAATTGAAATAGTAACCTCCACTAAACTTCTTGGAGTGACAATAGATGACCAGCTCAAATTCAATTCTCATATTCAACTAAACATCAAAAAAACACACATAAAACTTGGCCTACTATATAGAAACATCCAATGTATGTCCCCTTCCACTAGATTAATCCTTGCCTCTACTTTCCTCCTTCCATCTCTGCTATATGGTGCCCCCCTGCTCACTAACCTATCATCTACCCTTACCTCCAAACTGGAACAATGCTACAATTAAATCTCTAAATTTGTCACTAAATCCAAATCCTCCTCTCATCAATGCATCTCCCTTCACTCTCTAAACTGGCTTGAACTCCCAAATCATCTTAACTTTATCCAACTCTCCACAGCTCATAAACTACTCTTCGATCCTACTAACTGTCCTGTACTTTCAAATATTCTTCAACCCTATACTCCCCTCAGATCCCTTATATCTTCTCACCAAAACCAGATCACAGTACAAAAACCAAAGCGCCCAGTAGGCCAACTTCTCTTATCCTTCACCCTTGCTAAAAAATGGAATGCCCTTCCCACCTCCCTAAGAACCTGCAACAACCTAGCCAACTTCAAAACCCAACTTTATTCTCACCTTTATCTAAATAGGATATGCAACTGTACCCTTCAACCAATACCTGTCCAATTATCATCCCCTTTCTCTCCAGGCTAACCTCTGTACCTTCCTAATCATTCTCTAAGCCCACTTACAATTCTATATGTAGTAGCTACTAAAGCATTTTTCCTCTTTATGCTTAAGCTACCCTGGCAAACCTCCTTACCTTCCTCTCCTCATCTAAAATACCAATTGCATAAGCTTCTAATCAGCTAAAGTTTTATGTTTTCATTTCTCTTCTTTACCTTTTTCTTTGCTTTGTATACATATGGCAATCTTTTTCCCGTTGAACTCAACTGAAATTGTTAATACTTTTTGCTCTGAACAAATCTGATATCTGTTTTGTAGTCTATTTTTTGAACAAAACTGTAAATTGTAATGCTATCTGCATCTAAACTCTTTTTTGTAATTAAATTGTTGTTAATGTGGAGCTTTTCTCCCCGGGCCTCCACTGAAAACGGGCCCCCAAGCCCAGTGGACCTCCCCGGTAATCAAACTGAAATAAATAAATAATAAATAAGTTGTGTCTGAACAGAGGAATAAGGCAGGGGTGTCCTCTTTCCCCATTGTTATTTGCTTTATATTTAGAGTCATTGGCAAAAAAATAAGGGACTCAGAAATTCAAGGATATAATTGGTATGGCAATCAAGAAAGGTTGGCTTTATTTGCAGACAATATTATTTTGTACCTGATAAAATCAGAGAAGGACATGTCAGTATTGTGGAACATCTTGAGACAGTTTCAAGTCCTTTTGGGATATAAAACTAATGAAGATAAAACAAATGCTATACCTATAAACTATGTACTTACACATGAATTAGTCCAGCAATACCTATATTTATCAGGATGTGATAAATGAAGTATTTAGGAGTATGGATGAAAAAGGCTTTGGTTATAGCAGATAAGTATATGTGGGAAAAAACTAAATGAAAGGTAATATAATAACTGAGAAACTGGAAGTTCTTGTTTATGGATTTATTTAGCAAGATACAAACAGTGAAAGTGTGTTTAGTCCCTTTCATTTTATATATAGGTCAGGCATATTTTATCAACTAGAAAAGAAGTTGTGGACAGTAATTAATAAAGACTGGAAGGATTTTATTTGGGAGGGGAAAAGGGCAATGTTTAAGTGGGATAAGCAGTTTCTTGCAATAGAACAAAGTGGATTAGGATTACCTGATCTAAAGGGATAATTAAGGTCTACACAGTTAAGGCTCATATACGTAACATACACAGAAAGCTAGAATTCAAAGTGGAAAGGAATGATGATGAAAAAGGGGGGAGATCCAAGAAGTAAGGATAGAGTGGGATTTATAGGTTCATAGGTTTATAGGTTCATACTAGGCTATCTGCCCTAGGGCATTTATAAGCCTAGCCAGAGTGTGTGTGGCTTTCACCACCCCTTAGGATGAGAATACTATACCCATTAGTTTGCTGTGCCTCTGTCCAGCAGTGATACAGAGATGACCCCCGGGGTAAACCTACGATCTCCCATCCACTCGTCAAGATTTCTCTTGAACAGAGTCAGTGAAGGGCTCTGCCTCACATGGACTGGGATTCTGTTCCATAGTGTAGGGAGCCTCTGGGTGATGAATCTGTCCCTCCAGCACGTCCTATTTATATCCGTGTTGAGGTTTAAGTCTCTTGCTCTCGTGGCTCTGGTGGATTTGGATTTTTTGAGGTGGAGCATGTCCATTAATTCCGGGTTGGACATGGCCTTGTATGTCAGGCACAGATCACCTCTGAGCAGACGGTATGCGACTGAATAGAGCTGGAGTTTCTTCAGTCGGGCATCGTATGACATATGTTTGATTTCCTTTATCCTTTTGGTGAGGAACTTTTGGGGTCTTTCCAACTGCTGCAGGTGTCGGGTAAGGTACATTCCGAATGGGGCGTTGTACTCAATCATTGGTCTGATAAGTGAAGAGTACAGGGGTACAATGACCTCTCCTGATCTGGATGTGAATCCCTTCATGATAAGGTGGGCAATGTAGAAGGTCTTCCTAACCACTTTGGCAATGTGAGTGTCAAAAGAGAGGTTACTGTCAATTTGGGTCCCCAGGTCCCTGATAACTTCTTCCGTGTTTAATGGATTACCACCTATGTGGTAATTAGGGGTTACCTTGTTTTTCCCAAAGGGTATGACTATACATTTTTTGGCATTTAGCTTAAGGCCATGGCTCTGGCACCAGTTATCCATTTCTATGAGACCTTTCTGGAGGATGTCTGTGTCTGATGGAGTGTCAATTATGGTGCCCAGTTTGCAGTCATCTGCAAATTTTGTCAGCCACAATCCCCTATGTTTGCCTGCACTTCAGAAAAATAAATGCCGAACAAGAGGGGCCCAGGACTGAGCCCTGTGGGACACCGCTCGTGACCGGCTTAGAGTCTGACATGGCACCAGCAACTCTAACCCTGTGTGTTCTGTCCTTGAGCCAGTTTGCAACCCATCTTGTGACATATGGGTTTACATCTAAGCTGGTGAGCTTTTCTATGATGCCCGAGTGGGGTATTGTGTCGAATGCTTTTGCTAGGTCAAGGTAGGCTGTGAGAACTGCCTTACCCTCATCAATGGCCTTAGTGACTGTTTCAAAAAAGTTGACCAAGTTCAAGAGGCAGGATCTGCCCTTGACAAAGCCAAATTGGGTAGGATCCAGTGTCTGTAGGTCCCCAATGTCTTTATTTATGAGTTCCATTATGATCCTCTCCATAGCTTTGCAGACAAGGCTCGTCAAGCTTATGGGGCGGTAATTTCCAGGGTCCGTAGAAGCACCGCCTTTGTGGAGTGGGACCACAGTTGCAGTACGCCATTCTTTGGGTACGTATCCCGTAGTAAGGCTAAGATTAAACAGCAGCCTTATGTGTGGGTTTAGTTCCTCATTGAGTTCGTGTAGCACACAGCCGGGGACACCGTCCGGTCCCATTGATGCTGTGTTTTTTGCTTTAGAGAGAGCAGCTCTCACCTGGGCATCTGAGATGTTTGGGAGGCTAGACTCTGGTGGGATAGATATTTCTCTTTGGGGGGGGGGGGGGGGGAGAAATTTGTACTGAACCCGTCTGCCAGTATGTTGGCAATGTCTGTGGGTTCAGTGATTTTTTTATCATTTTGGACTAATTCTGAGCATATCTGGGAGTTTCCACCCAGGTTTCTAACATAGCTAAAGAAGGCTTTATGATTGTCTTTTGTGTCATTAGCGATTTTTCTCTCAAAGTTGGCCTTGGATGATTTTATGAGTGATCGTAGTTTTTTGCTAGTATTGATCAGAGATGCCTTCCCATTTAGGGATTTTGCTCTGTCATGTAGTAGCTTTCTCCTCTTGTTGTAGAGTTTGTTTATGGCTGGAGTCCACCAGACCGGGCGCCTGCCTTTGGTGGAAAAGGTCTTGATTTTATTAGGAATTGCTTGATCCATACATTCCTGGAGATGCTCGTAGAAGGCATTTGTAAGGGTTTCAGCAGCGTGGGTTGTGGTTTCCACTGGCTCGGGGGCCTTGAAGGATACCACTCCAGTCTTAAGAAGTGTGAAGTTTGCTTTTGAGAAGTTCTTCACTGTGGTCTTTTTGCTGGGGTGGGGCGGGATGTGGATCTCCAGTGAGATTAATTTATGGTCTGATCTCACCAATGAGGGATATACTTCCGGTGTGGAGCATTTTGTCCCCATGTTTGTGATGATCAGGTCTAGTATATTTTCTCCTCTTGTGGGAATGGTGACTAGTTGTTCCATAGCATTTGAGTTTATGAACTCAAGGAACCTTTGGGCTAGGGTGTTGGGGCTTGAGTAATGTTCCCAGTCTATGTTTGGGTAGTTGAAGTCACCCAATATGATGGTGTTTGGAGAGACATTTATACTCTCCAGTGTCTTCAGGAAGGCTGTGTGGGTTTCCTGAGTTTGAGAAGGTGGTCTGTAGCATGTTACAAACTGTAGGGCAGTTGGATGCAGATCTTTAAGGAGAATAACAACAGCCACCCAGAACATTATATGCAAAAAGTAGCAAAAAGTATTTTAAAAACTAAGTCAACACAAGAATGGAGAAATGAGATTTCGCCAATAGGGATGACTGCTAGTAGGCGTATAGAAAATATGCAAGAGGAGGGGCTGGAATTTACTGGACAAAAAATGACAAAGGAACCAAAGTATTGGAAGCAAATATCTTGAGAGGGAAAGGTAATAGAATGGAAAGGAGCCAAGAAGACATTTGAACTGCAGGTTAGAGACTGCCTCCCCTATCAGGGACTGATATCTGAGTATAGGAAAAGAAAAAGGGATAGGAAAACCCTAAGTGAAAGACCTGCTCGGGTAGAATTTTTAACTGAAAATAGAACAGATGCTACTGTTTAAAAAATGGGTAATTAATAGGGTATATAAAATACTGCACAATAACTATAGGAATCAATCAGAGGATGTGAGAAAAGACTGGAAAGAGTACATGGATGAAAAAATTCACAAGGAAGCAATGAGGGGATATATGTATGGCTCACAGATACGCAACAAAGTCTAGAAGAATTAAGATTTTGGCTTGGGAGTGTTTTTATGCCCCAAGCAGACTCTAAACAAATTTTCTTTAGGTAGAAGTTGGAGGTGTGATGGTTAAGAAAGCGGTAACTGGCAACATATGTAATTAGTTGGCAGACTAAAAATCCCCATACAGAGTACTCTGTCTGAACTATTGGCTTAGCACATGGGTGTAAGAAACATTATTTTTTTGAGCTGGGATACAGGACCTGAATTGTCTAGACATTGTAAGGCCTTATTAAGCTTAATTACTGTAGATGTCAAAAATGTAATTACTAGAAAATGGACATCAAAGTCTAAACCAACTGTATTTGAAGTATTGCGTATTATGAGATAAAAAAACTAGAAGTAAGATCTTTAGAAAAAACATTTTAAAACACTTGTTTGAAAGCTAAAATAATCTGATTAAGTAAAATATGTAAGGCTTATAAAACTTTTTAAAATGAGTGCAAGTTTAACTAACTTGTAAATCAAGTTTGATTTTACCAAAACATCCTATAAGACATGTCACAGTTTGGCAGCTCTGAATTTCAGCACACTGATGGAAACAAAATCATTTAACCTGGATGGATTAGTGGTGTCTAGGTCCAGTTGCCTTGCCACTTCACACAGTTTAAGACACAGTTCCCAGGGTCCAATCATGGGGTCAGTGAGTGGGATCTTTGAGGATATAAAAATGGAAACTATCAGTGTGGCAGCTTGTAGTATGCCTATACAATGCATTAGTTTCCTTTTTATGGAAATGTCATGAGTGTTCATATATCCTTTAATGAAAAATCCAGTCATTCCTGCATAGAAAGAAGGGCATAGGATAGGTTACACATTGTAAGAAAGACAATGCCTTTACTAGTGCAGTTAAAATGTCAGGCAAATTCAATCATTCTCTATCCTGCCCTTTAACTGATGCTCAGTCCCTTAAGGATCAGATTGCATTATTGTCAAAATCCATACTTGTAAGTTCTCAGCTTCCTCATAACATTGCAATCATATTTTTCTGTCTTTATGAATTCTCATTGAAGTTCTTTCCCCTTTTCTATTTAAAAATAGGTGGGTTCCCCACTTTTTATTCCATCTCCTGGTTGTGAGTAAAAATGTTCTAGCTAGTATTCATAATTCTTTTTGTTGCCCTGATTCATTAGACTAATTCAGGATCATCACATTCTCAAAGTTCTTTGTACTGGAGGTTTTAATTGGGAGGCTGTCCAAGTTGGTTGCCCCACTGTCAGTCAGTGCTACATCTGTACCCCGCCCATGTGCAATTTCTTGTTGGATCTCACTGACCATCTTAGAACAGTAGCCCTTCTCCAGAAATATCCTAGAACGTTTTTCACTCTCCAAAAGGAATGGAATCAACCTCCAAAAGAGACCAACTGTGTGAACACCATAAAAACATTTATTGGTTGAGCGCTTTCGACCTGAACTGGTCTTCTTCTGAACTATTTGATGTACTTCTTAAAATTACTTTTGTACACTTGAACTAAATCACATGACATGCTAAATTAATTAAATCACCATACAACAAATACCTGAACTCACACTTAAAAAAATAGGAAATGTTGCTGAAAATGAATTACAAAAACTATTTAAACATTTATTTACATTTATTTAACCTAACAATTTTTTCTAACACCACTTTATAATTTATATTATTATTTAATCCTGGTGAAATATGTGTATTGAAATGATTTGCCACTTTACCTCTTTATATTCTAACTGCCGTTCTTTGTCACTGTTAAAATTGCTGGGGACAAAATCTAATACTGTGGAAAAAAAAACTCTTAAAATTACTACACTTGACACTTACCTATGTCATGTTCCATATTCAATAAGAAGAAATTGATATTCCACTAAAAAGTATCAAAGACAAGCTACATCGTTTGGACTAAAATCTTAGAAAAAAGAAAGAAAAGGATTCATAGAGATTAAGTTATGTATGCACGAGAAAAAGAGTCCACCTTAAAAGACAATACATGCCAGAAAAATGACATGCGAGGGAATGAGACAACTGGAGAAGTGGAAAATAGTTCATATGAAAATACTGTAGAAGTACAGTCTTCTGTTTTTTCTCAGCAGTATGTCTTTTTTTCCCAGAGATCCAATTGGTTATAACAAAGGAATCAGAACAAAAAAAATTACAGCAGAACTCCCTCCATGGTTCCTTATCCTACATGGGAATATAAAATTAATTGTGAACAGGGCAATGTACTTCAAAAGACCTGGGCACAAGTTCTGGAAATTATGTCATCTGATACAAGAAAAACAAACAACGGACCATGAAGGGAGAAGGCACCAATATCAAGGAGGTAATTCCATTTAATTACAACATTTCCAACTCATTGGGCAGCCTTTCAGAAGACAGTGGCACTAGTCTTTTGCAAAAAGTTTTTTCATTTGTTCTGACCATGAAATCTGATCTAGTTCATACTACTTTAGATTTAAAGGCTTCACTAGTATGCTTAATTTGAGAATTCTCTTTAAAGATAAAGTTTTTTTTAAAAAAGGAGATTTCATTTTACCAAGTACTTTTAACCCCCCCCCCCATTACATCTGGTGATTAAAATATTTGGTGACTGCTGCAAAAAGGATATTAGAGTGGTTTTAAATAACAAATATAAACATAAACTTTACAACTTGATGTGTTCAATGCAGTCTACAAAAGTTATTGACTGAGAAAAATATAAGAATTATGAAGGTGGACAAGGGTGGGGGTTCTATGTTTATTGTTAATAAAAATGATTACAGCTTTAGTATGTGCAAACTATTAGAGGACACATGTTTTTATAAGAAAGTAATAATGTTATTCACAAAGCTTATATAAATATTGATACTTGGTTGTATGATAAACTATTGGAGGATGTGATTTCAGAAAGAATATATGAACATTTTCACACACCTAAACCCAAAATAGCTAAATCGTTTGGGGTACCCAAGATACATAAGAGTGAACTATCTCCATTTTATTGACCGATAGTTGCTGCACCTGCTTCAAAACTGGAAGCAGTGTCTAAATTTGTAGATAAAGTATTATTAGTGCTGGTCAAACAAATTCTGTCTTTTATAAGGGATTTTTCAGATTTCTTAGATAAAATAAAGAATATACCAGTGAATAATAGTGATTTGCTAGTAACGATTGCTATTTTAACTTCGTATACAGTGATCCCTCATGACATTGGTCTAGAATGAACAGCATACATAGTAAATCAGTGAAGTGATTATCAGTCCAGTGGGGTAGCAATGGGGGCCAGAATGGCAGCAAATTACTCAACTTTGGTTATGACATTTTGTAAAAATCACTTACTACCTCAGAAAGTTTTCACAATATTTCATCGTATTTTAGATTTATTGATGATGTGTTTTTTTATTTGGAAAAGGGAAGTGTAGAATTGAAAGTTTTTTTAGACAAAAATTAATAAGAGTACACATTTTCTAAAGTTTGTGAGTCATCATAATAAGTATAGAATTAGTTTTTAGATTTAGATATATAAAGTAAAGAAGGTGATAAACTATATACGAGTATCAATTATAAAAATATTTCTAGTAATGCTATTCTGCATTATACCAGTATGCATCCTACTTATTTCAAATATAACATTGTTAAAGGGCAGTTTGTTAGGTTAAACCATTTAACTATGGATATTGAACTTTTAGATAGTTTTTCAGATCCATTACATAACAGGTTTTTATATAGGGAGTATCCAGAACATTTAGTTAATAATGTGAAGGAAGCAGTTGGTAACAATATAGAAAAGCTAAGTCTAGCACTAGTAGGGATTGGTCAGTATCTATGTCTTTGGTCTCTTCATCAAACAGTAAATGCTATCCAATCACTTATTCAAAATAACTGGCATATACTTAGTGTCAGTGAGGACATCAGTGAAATAGTTGGAGTTACACCATCTTTCATAAATAAAAAGGGAGTAACATCACAAATATTTTTGAAGAAGAGAGGGAGTGAATTTTTGGAATAAAAAGAGAACTTATAAATGTTATAATTGTTCTATGTGCAATTATATGTCAGAGAGTTTATGTTTCTCTGACTGCAGAAGAGATGTCTGCAAACTTCCAGCTTACCCTACCTTTAGACCTCACCACCTACTACTCTCTATCAGCCCCTCCACTTTCAACTCATTATTTCCCTATCTACACCTATCCTCTCTCCCCAGAACCCTTCTTATCCAATCTATCATTTATACACATTTCATCCTACCAGCTATTTTAAAATGTATATATCTCCCAAATACTCTGAAGTATTTGATGTCTAAACGCCTTTTTAAGGTATTATTTTTCAAACAGCATTATTAGTAGAAAAAGTGTATGGATACTATATATGATTGCATCTAATCTAACTGTATATCAACTGTCTAATGTAATATTTTACTGTGTACATGGAGCTTTTCTCCCCGGGTCTCAGCTGAAAAAGGACATGTGTCTAGTCGAACTTTCCCAGTTAACAAATGTAAAATAAGTAAAATAAAATATAGTGCTCCAGGAAATTTTACTTGTGTATCTAAATATGTAGTCTATTTGGCTACATGTTCCATGTTTATAAAATTAAAACAAAAAAGGCAGTTAAATAAAACATATGTATGAGCATCATTATGCAGTTAAAACAAAAAGTATGGAAAATGCCATAGGTAAGCATTCTGTTCAGTATAGTAATATTAAGAGTTTTTTTGTTCACAGTTACAGTCTTTGTCCCCAGAGATTGTAATGGTAACAAAGAACTAGAGTTAGAATATAAAGAGTTAAAACTGGCAAATCATTTTAGTACACATATTTCACCAGGATTTAATAATAATGTAAATTATAAAGTGGTGTTAGAAAGAAATGTCAGATTAAATAAATGTAAATAAATGTTTTCATAGCTTTTGTAATTTATTTTCAGCAATATTCAATTTTTTTTAAGTGTTAATTAAGTTCAAGTTTTTGTTGTATGGTGATTTAATTCATTTTGTTATGTCGAGCGATTTAGTTCAAGTGTATAAAAGTAATTTTAAGAAGTACATCAAATAGTTCAGAAGAAGACCAGTTCAGGTCAAAAGCTCTCAACCAATAAACATCTTTATGGTGTTCACACAGTTGTTCTCTTTTGGAGGTTGTTTCCATTTCTTTGTGGTTTGTTAGAGTTTGCAACCTTGGGAATACTGTATGTTGTTCTTTCTGGACAGTCTCCAAAAGGAATAAATTATAGTTGGGTGTAATCCTGGCCAACCAAGCAAATTGTCCCATCACTAAACTCTTTTTTAAATATAAGGATGATTACTCATATAGTGCAGGTAGGAGTTTGAGAATGTGGGTTTTCTGTATATTGCTGAGGCAGGGGTCTTATTTATCATGTCTTATAGTATTGTTACATAGAAAAAAATGTATTTTTTCTCTGGAAAAGTTGGTGGTAGTGTCCAGATTCTTAACGCACTTCTGTAACTGTTGCTTACTTTCTTTCCATAAAATGCACATATCATCAAGGAACTTAGTGTACAGAGTCCAGTATTTGGTGTAAACAGTATCAAACTGAAATCACTGCTTCCATAGCCAAAAGACTAAATTTGCATTCACTGGGGCACACACTGGTCCCATATCTACTCTTTGTAGTTCTGGTTTCTGGTGACATCCATCCAAATCCTGGTCCCTCCCCTCTCTCCACTACCCCTCCACCTTCATCTGCTGTCACCCCTAAAACCTCCTCAAATATCTCCAGCCTCAGACATCTCTCTATCTCTGAAATGGCCATCAAAATCCTAAACAAAAAATATCTGAACTTCACGCATGGTTGGCCCAGCACAAACCTCACATCCCGGCCTTATTGGAAACCTGGCTAAAAATGCATATCAATTCAGCTGAATTTCTGCCACCTCGATACAATATCTATAGGTCTGATATGACACCCAAAAAAGGCAGTGGGGTGGCTATCTTGTACTCTGTCTCACCTATAGACATTACCCTGCCTACTTTCTCCCCTGCTGAACTACTGCTCCTAGACTGTCACATCAATAACTATAGGAAGTTTGCTATTGCCTCTATCTGTATCCCCCCAGGTAAAAACATCCCTATCCTTGAACATATACTGTCCTGGATAAACACCTCCATCCCCTTTGAAACCATCATTCTTGGAGATGTTAATATACATTGGAACTCCCTTATTGGTCACTCACCCCAACATTCATTTCATAAACCTTATGGATTCTCACAACTGATCACTACCCCTACCCACTACAGTAAAAAACTCTACTGGTTACACAATTGACTGGATCCTGACCAACTCTCCTAACAACTATTATAACCCTTCTACATTCCCTGACTCTATTAGTGACCATTCTCCCATCTCTATCTTAAGGCTCTCTCCTCATCTCTCTAAGCTCCATCTCTACAGAGACTGTAGGAAACTAACTTTTCCCCTGAAACCTTTACCTATAGACTCTCTGCCATCAACTGGTCTTTCCTAAAAACTCTCTCACTCAATGATGCTGTTACTAAATTCAACCACATTTTCCTTGATGTCTTAAACTCTCTTGCCCCAACTCACAAAATCAGAACCAAATCTAATTTTGCACCCTGGCTCTCCAAAGTTACTAATTTTTTGATGCATGAAAGAGATGCTCCATGGAAAAAATGGCAAACCACTAAAACTCCCACTTTTCTCCAAGGTTATAAGCAACTCAGAAATCATGTAAAAATGTATTATTTTGGATAAACATGAATATTTCACTAAATTTCAAAGCTCTCACCCAAATGACCCAAAAAATTCTGGATTACTATCAACTCCCTGCTCCACACTGGTTCTCCTACCAACCCTAACCCTTTCCCCATCACTCTCTCTCTGAAACTGCAGACTTATTCTACAAACACTTCATAGACAGCATTTCTAAACTCCTACCCTCTGGTAACTCTGCTCATCCCAACTCTTCTGTGTCACCCTCATCTCCCCCTAAACTTCTATGTTCCTCTGTCTCTCAGCCTTTTACCTTGCGGTCTGTTTCTACTAAATACATTAAATCCCTGCTTCTTAAACTAAAACCAAGCTCTCCCTCCATTGATAAACTCCCCACTCAATTTCTGAAAATTGCTGCTGACTCTATTGCATATCCTGTATCTATCTTAATCAACCGCTCCATTCAGGAATCTACCGTACCAGAAATATGGAAATCCTTCTATACCACTCCTCTGCACAAAGGTGGTAACTCTGTTGAACCCTCTAACTTTAGACCAATCGCTATTCTCTCACCACTCTCTAAGATCCTTGAAAATGTATACACACTCAACTACTGTCCTATCTCATTCACAAAAATCTCCTCACTCCCTTGCAACATGGTTTCCACCCTAAACACAGCACCTTGACTGCCTTACTATCCTTTACTCAAAAGGTTGCAGAAGCTAGGGACAACAATCTCCTCATCTCCTGTCTATTCCTTGATCTCTCTAAAGCCTTTGACACTGTGTCTCATCCCATCCTTCTTAACAAACTCTCAGACATAAGCCCCTCTCCTTCTACCCTTGGCTGGTTCCAATCCTACCTCACTGGCAGAAAACAAGTTTTTAGATGGCAACAGGCTTTCTCACCCTTCCTTGCTGTTTGAACAGGAGTACCCCAAGGCTCCATACTTGGACCACTCCTTTTCAACATTTTTACCAACAACCTACATTCATCCTGCAGTCTCTTATCTGTAATCCAGTATGCAGATGACTCTAGTCTCTTATCTATCTTCAATACTATCTCTGAATTACACACACTAACACAGACTTCCTTTACCTCTGTTGAAAAATGGCTCAGAAACAATCAACTAATCCTTAACCCTAAGAAAACTCAACTCCTTCTCTTCCCACCTCAGATACTCTCCCACCTTAAAGCCAACTTTTCTCTTTCCTCCCTAGATGGCACCACTATCACCCCTGCCTCACACACCAAACTCCTTGGGGTAATAATTGATGACCAACTAAAATTTGACTTGCACATACAACAGGCCATCAAAAAACCCACCAAAACCTTGGACTACTTTATAGGAACAAAAAAATTCCTCACTACTGCCACTAAACACACTCTTGAGCAGGCATTTCTCTTACCCAATCTCCTATACACTTCCCCCATCCTTACCAATATCCAAACTACCCCAGTGCAGAAACTTGGACAAACGTACAACAAAACTGCCAGATTTATTCTAAACCAACCACACTCTTCACATCACTGCCTCTCACTAAACAAATTTCAGTGGCTGGAATTTCCGCACCTTGTCCTACAATCGCAACTCCACACTACCTTTTCCATACTCAACAACCCTCTGCCTGCCCTGCTCTTGCCTCTCATGTTGCTCCCTACTCTCCACCCACCCCCGGCCTCTCCAGAGTGTTAATCAGCATCTTCTCTCAGTTTATAAACCCAAAAGGAATATTGGCAAACTACTTTACAAACACTGTGCCTCACTAAATTGGAACAAACTTCCTCTCCATATTAGATTCAACCTTTCATTTCCCAATTTTAAAAAGGAGCTTAAATCCCACCTACTAAAATTGAAATTATGCCGCTGCATTGACCACACATAGTCTTAGTCTCTCCCACTGTATAACTTGTTGCATCTCCTAACTTTCTTTCTTTGTTAGTAACTTCTGCTTAAACTAATCTCCTAAACCCTCAGCTCTACTACTATAGCCCCGTCCCATTCTCCACACTATCCCCCCACTTCCTCTCAATGCCTATACATTTTCTTTCTTTTGAACAACGATTATCTTTTTGCTTTTTACTCTCGTATGTAGTAAATTTTAGTCCACTATCAGTGCAACCCTTAATGTTCATAATTTTTTTTTCTTTTGCTTTTCTGTTTATAATTAATTTCATATTTACAGTGTTGTTTTTAATAGTTTTTGTCCTGTATGTTTATCTTTGCTTATGTTTGCTTGGGCTCTTTCCCCTTGGGTCTTCACTGAAAATGGGTTGCTTACTAACAATGCAATGTAAATAGTTAATAACCTTTTCTTTTTTTACAATTAGTTTTTATTGTGATTATTTAATATTTGTATATTGTCACTTTGTTTCTTGTACAGGCAGCTTCTTTGAACCATTCCATACCGACTGGGTGGGGGGTGCTTAAGAACAAATCAATAACATCACTTGTTGCAAAAATAAGGTCATCATCATATAGGTCATTCTTTATTTTCTCAAGAAAATTCCAGGAGTATCTCAACATGTGAGGTGTTGCTTATAGAAAGGTTTTTGTTTTGTGTCAATATAAGTGGTCAGGAGATACACATTGGGCCCCTCAGTGGCTACAATAGGCCTTAACAAGTGGTCATTTATATCTTTGTCCATCTTGGGTATGTAAAAATAGCTGGAATTTTAGGTTCTTCCACATTTAAAGTCAAAGGTTTGTTTAGTAATGACTTAAATAAGTCAATATTTCTATAAAAAATGTTGATGTCATTCAAGAATACCAAACCATATTTATTATATTTGAGATGATATGATACATTATACTGCAGTATTCAATAGAGTCCATGATTATAAAACCCTCACCTCAGATTGTCATCATCAACCATAGAGATTAGTTAGTGGTCAGTTCCTGTAACAGCTCCTTTTCATCCTTGGCAGGTTATAATACCCATAACATTTCTGGGAATTGTGGTATTCCTGTTGGTCTTTTTCACATATTTTTCATATAAATGAATTACAGGAAATATAAATGGGTTGAAAATGCTATTCTTACTTAGTCGTTTGTTATTCTGTGATCTCTCTTTCATGTCATAACTGAACTGTAGGCTAAGGTTCAGCTTACAAGTAAATAATTTTAACACAATAACAGCATCAGTAATGTTACGTCTAGTGGATTGTACAAAGATGGATCCCTTTTTGAACTGCCTAAAGTGCCTTTCTACTATTTTAAATTTAGTAAAAATTGTATGGTTGCTAAAAATGTTCAACATGCCATTATGTGAGACAGAAATCTGTGAAAAGCATTTAGTGTCTTTGTCCTCTCCCATGCTCATGTCCTCTCTTCCTCATAGTTCTCCTGTCAGTCTGGGGGGGGGGGGGGAGTCATAGTCATTCCCCTGTGGATTAACATTGATCTCCACATGGCTGGCCTTAGGCATAGGCGAACTAGGCGACCACCTAGGGCGCCGAACAGGCCAGCTTTGTAAAGGGCGCATTATGCATTTATTTACTTATTTTTTTAAGTTTGCACTCTTCTTGGCACTGAAACCAGAGGGTGGAGGGTGGGGGAGGCGAGGCTAGCACCCGCACACTTACAGCTGTAGGTTAGCCAGGAGGCTAAAAAAAAAAAAAAAATGTTTAGTTTGCAGTGCAAGAATCTTCTCTTTTAAAGCGAAACTGGCGTGCGTCATGATGCAAATGTCATACAAATGCATCCTGCAGTTCCGTGTGGAATTTAAGCCAGCAGTTCAAAAGAAGAGTTGTTGTCTGTGTCTCTGCGTGTGGCCATTTGGGTTATGAAGAAGGTAAGTGTATGTGCGTTTATGTGTAATTTAAACTGTTTATTTCTGTATGAGAATGTGTGTGGGTATGTACGTATGTGTATGGAATTTAAATTTGTTGTTCTGTTTGTATGAGATATAAAGTGTGTGTATGTTACTGTGTGAGAGTAGTTGTGTGTGTGTGTGTGTGTGTGTGTGTGTGTGTGTGTGTGTGTGTGTGTATGGAATTTAAACTAGCCGTTCGTTCCTTTGAGAGCCTTTGTTGCTGTGCAAGAGAGTAGGTGTGTGTGTGTTGCTTTGTGAGAGAGTCGCTGTATGTTTGTGCTGCTGTGGCAGAACAGAGAAGGTAGGTGTGTGCATAACTGAATCTAATAGTATGAGAGCAGAATTGGAGTGTGTGGAATTTAAAGTAGTCGGTTACTGTATGAAAGAGAAGGTGTGTGTGTGTGTGTGTGTGTGTGTGTGTGTGTGTGTGTGTGTGTGTGTGTGTGTGTGTGTAGTGAACTGGCTTCTAATCCAGTCCAGGACTGGTTCTTTTTTTCATCTGTAGCTTGCCTGAATTTGTTCTGAGGCATGAATGTTAGTTCAGAACTTCAGTAGTTAAGGGAAAATGACAGATAATAAAGTTTGATGACTGGAATAAAACGTACAGCCTAAAAAAAATGATCAGCAGCTCCAAAAGAGTAGATGGGAAGGTTTTCTTGGTGGGATAGCTGAAGCAGATAATTTTTCAGCAGACTGTTACAATACAGAAAGGCAGTGGAGGACTCAACAAGTTTAATCCTGTAGATGGTGCTGTAAGATTCGCTGGGCTACACTAGAACACTGTCTTCATGAGGGAAGTGTTTTCAAACTGTGAGTACTTACTTGTCTATGCAGTATTTCAATTGCAGAGCTTTCTTCAGGTATTTGTTGGGTTTACATCAGGTGAAAGTTAAACAAATGTGTTTGGGAATATAAAACTAGCAAAGAGGTTAAAGTAGCTGTTGGTAAGAATTAGAAATAGTGTGTAGAGTAGATGTTTTTCTCTGTAGTTTCATATTTTAGGCTGTTCAGTATTCACTGTGTAACTGCTGTAACCACTTGCAAGCTTCTCAGTATACCATTCAACTGTCCCTGATTTTTACTCTAATTTTAGCTCTTTTCCAAAAATGGTGAGTTTTACAGACAATATGCTACACTTAAGTACAATTGCAGATTTCATTTACTTGATAAATTAATTCACATGTGAATTTGATCTGAAGATGCCTCAGATCAATTGTACTATATATTAAAGATGCTTAGATGCAGAATGCACCTGACTATTTCTGGAATTGTTCCTGGTAATTTTGTTGAAAGTTCTCAGTATGATGCAGATGTAAGCTTACAGTTAAGTCCCCTGTGCTGCTTAACAGTAGTGCATTTAGCTGTAAAGCAGAAGCTGATTGTAAAATGGATGCTTAGAATTTCAATACTAAACCTTAACTCTATTGCTTTTGGTTTTGTTAAATACTTGAAACTTTAGACTGTCATTATAGGGCTTAGTTTTTTTAGCACTGTAAGCAGCCAGTCAGTTGTATTTATATCATATAAACAGTTTTTCTATGAAGCTGCTTCTTTACTAAAATGAATCATTTTCTATAGTGTTTATAATTACTGTATTAAATTCTTTAGTACATCTCCAATTAATATAGTTTATGCCACTAATCTCTTAACCATCATGTAGGACTGCTTTTGGTATTGCAATGTGGAGTTTTAAATATGCAGTATTTTTAATGAGATTTGTGACACTTGGCAGAGGTGTATCAGTGTCATTCATGGCTTGGTCTGAAGCAACAGTATGTGTATGTAATAATAACATAGTTGGTGTGACATAAGCCATGAGCTGCAGAAGGCTGTGTTAAAAATAATCTGATATGGTAAGTTGTAGTAATATATGTGTGTCTGTATTTATCCTGGAGACTGCTTTATGTTGATCAGCTTCAGTTGAGTTGAGACTGTAGTCTTTTTATATTTCTGTTCCCAGTTTATTTTTGTTTGAAAACGAGTAAGTCACTTAGTTCTTAGTTGCTCATAAACATGCCCATCAATGGGGCACATTCTTTTTTATCAACGCTGTCATCTGATAATGAACCATTATATATGGTAGGCATGAGAAACCACTCATGAAAAGTGGTCAGATACTGGCAAATGAATGTCTTATTTTTATGAAGGAAGAGTCTTCCATAAATACATATTGTCCTCTAAGAGTTTACTGTTGTGCCAGGAAAGGGGGAAGCTTGTCTGTTTCTCATAATGTGTGGTTTTCTGGCAAATCAGGGAGTATGGAAGTCACTAAATAGCAATGCAAGCAAAACTATCCCTATTTTTTGGCCATTGTATCCACATTATTTTAGGCTCTGTCCAGATTTTTTGCACTAAGAGGTTGAGAGGTATACATAACTCTCAACTGTCCAGATTTTTGCCTAATCCTCATAAAAGTTATGGTTTTCTGGCAAATCACTGAGGATTGAAATAAGTAAATGCCAAACATTTGAGTTTCAGCCCTCATTTCCTTCAGAAAATGCATGCTAAGACAAATGCTGTTATTCTAGCAACTTTCTAAGTCTAAGAACAGTATTTATAATCTGTCCCTGTTTGGGTGGCCTTTGACCCCCCCCCCTGATATTTTAGGCTTCGTTCAGATTTCTTGTGCTAAAAGGTTTAGCGGTATGGAGGTATGGTATGTAATGTCCTAGTTGCTGATTTATTTGTTGCATTTTAAGAGGGGATAGGTGTTTTGCATTCCTTAGTGTGCCATCCTTTGTTTAAGATGCCTAGTTACTGTGAACTTGTATGTTTCTACCATTTTTTCTTTAATGCAACGTAGGCAATTAATTCTTCAAGGGCAGCAAGCACTAAATTTGTAGATGGAACAGTGAAATGTAAAGTTCTTTGTCAGTAATAGCATCTTCATTAGTTACAAATCTCTTTAATGTAGAATTATTCAGATGATGTTTACTTCTACAGAGATTGTGCTTATTGACTGATACTGTTTGAGGGGCCTTTTATGGTTAAAATGTTCTGAAATGGACAGGTTTGTCATTATTGGGTCATACATTTTGTTTCATTACTTACTGGAAACATGTTCAAAACTACACATTTAACACACTGTAAGAAGTGTAAAAGTTTTCAGTGTGTAACTAGCTGTTTTTTGTTTATCAAATGGCACACTGTGTTGTAAAATCTGAAAGCAGTGTTAATAGCATAATTGCCTTTGGTGCAGAAGCCTGTGGATTCCACTCCCACACCATGTAGATGGAGTGCTGATATGCAGTGCCCATATTATTGATTATTTGATGCATTATAAGGGGGGATAGGGGTTCTACACTCCTGAGTATGGCCTTTTGTATGAGAAACCTAGTGATTGTGAACTTGTTAGTCACTTCCTATTGCAATATTACCAACTTAACAAATTTTTATTGTAATATAGGCAATTAATTGTTCAAGGGCAGCAGGCACTGAATTTGTTGATAACATTGATATGTAAAGTTGTTTGCCAGTAGCAACCTCTTCATTAGTTACAGATTTCTTTAATGTGGAATTCAGAGGATTTTACTTTTGCAGAGATTGTGCGTGTGCAGTAAAATTGGTGGATTGTAATGACAGAAGTCTTGAGTGGCATTTTATTGTTGAAATTTTTTGAAATGGGTAGTGTTTGGTTCATAAATTTTGTCTCATTGCTTAAAAGAATGTTTATACTACAAATTTAAAACATATTCTAACAAGTGGTGCTGTATTATACAAGGAATATAATTCAATACAATCAGGAAAGTGAATTAAAGAATAAATACATGTATGCATGTCCCTAAAAATGTGTGCAAGGAGTCTGTTTTGAAAACAGCCCAAAGGTAAACTTAATTCTCCATCAACCAGATGCATTTCTATGAATGTGGGTTTTCATGCTGTTTCAATGAATGTGAGTTTTCATGCTGTTTCAATGAATGCGAGTTTTGCCATTCTCAATGAATGAGAGTTTCAAGGGCAGACAAGTTTACTGCTCGTGCTAAGTCTGTTTTCATTGTGAGACTGTATTGTTTGTTTAGCAAGTGGCTATCTGTGTTTGTGCTATCTTGTTTCAATATCTGTAATCATTATAGAAGCAAATAATAGAACATATGCATGGTAACTGGTGAGATAATCAAATAATGGAACACTGGAATGGCTGAGGAGGGGGCAGGGGTTGCTGCAGGAGGGGCTGCTCTGGGGTGGTGGTCTAGTACCCTTCCTAGAACCCTATTTGACCATGATCTGGCTCTTGTATTTCAAGTAGAAAATACATATGCAAAGGTAGCTGCAGTATAACTACATTACAAGGTATCTTTTTCTTCCTATGCATTTAAATAATTTAAGGAAATGACTGGAATGGCTTTACTGGGGAATGACCCAGTGGGCGTGGTTCAAATAGGGGTGTTTCATGAGTGTGGTGTGGGTGAGCTTAAGGGGCACCTGAGCACTACTTCACCTACGGCGCCATTTCGGCTATGGCCGGCCCTGGTTCTTCATCTGGTGGTTGGACTGGTAGGTTATACATTGGGAATGCATTGGGGGATAAAGACCATCGGACATGTTGGTTTCATGGGAAATTTCTTCAGTTGGATCAAACCTGAAAGACTCGAGATGCCGAACTTCTGTCCATAAAGTGTGTGCTTATGGTTTGAGAATATTTTTAGGTTACAGATATGCTATATCATTTTCATAGTCCTTTTTGTCTCTTACTAACTTGTCAACTTTGTTTCCTGATTTATTCATACTGTGTGTTAACCATGGTAAAAACATCTGCAGTTATCATTCTGAAGTTTAAACAGTAAATCTTGTTGCATACTACTGTTTAAAAGTGAAATTTCATCTATGCATTTTTCCAGTTGCATTTTATTATCACATACAATAGTACGCATCAGTTCAATACCAAAATTGTCAAATGATTCTAAACATTCTTTGTGAAAGTGGGAACTGTCAATAACACCATTGGGGTACTTGTATATTCTTAATGCCTTTGGTACCAATGGGGTGGCCCATGCTATTGGACTGCAGCCCCCTCAACTGTAAAATAATTAGAAAAATAAAGAAATAAAAACTAAAAAAAAATTGCGGACTTTCGCGCATGCGCACTAGTCCGGACTGCTGCTGAGACAGTCTGGAGCACGCGCAGATTGTCTCAGCAGCAGTTCTGACTGGGAAGCATGAAGAACAGAGCTCCCAGAAGTCTATGCAGTTTTAAACTGCATAGACTGTCCTGGAACTCGCTGGGAAAACACGTTGGGGTGCAACATCTGCAGTCTCGTCGGAGGAAGATCTCACGACGGGCAGGGTCTGGTGTGGATTTGCGCGGGTTTTCATAGCTTACTCGGACAGGGATTTGGATTTATGGTGGTGGTTTGCTACAGGGAAAGATCTACTACAGGTAAGTGTGTGGACAGGGATGTATGGTGGTATGCTTTTGCTACAAGGTAGGGGTGTGTGTGTGTGTGTGTGTGTGTGTGTGTGTGTGTGTGTGTGTGTGTGTGTGTGTGTGTGTGTGTGTGTGTGTGAAAATGCCCCAGGTGCAATATACTGGTGGCTAGACTCATGGTGGTGTGGTAGGGAATACCTCAGGCTTGAACCCTGTACCTTGTATGCAGGTGTTAAAGAGGTGAATTCCCTACCCACCACCATTTGTAAAAAAAATTGCAGATTTTTGCCTCCTATTTGATCTGATCTGTTCCTCATAATATCTGTGGTTTGTAAATGTTGCAATGCTTGATATTTGATGGTGCAGTGGTAGCATTGTTGCCTCACAGCTGCAGGTTCTCAGGTTTGATTCTTGGCTGGGGTGCCGTCTTTGTGGGGTCTGTATCTTCTCCCTGTGTTTGTGTGGGTTTGCTTTTGTGTCCTCCCATGTTACAAAGACATGTCTGCATTATTTCTTCCTGGGCCTCTGCTGAAAATTGTTTTTTTGTTCCAAGTCAGACTGTCCTGATTAACAAATGTTAAATAAAATTGACAGGCATTTGAATTTCAGACTTCAGGTTTCTGAATGTTTAATTTCTTACATATTTGATGGTGCAGTGGCAGTATTGTTGCCTCACAGCTATAGGTTTTCTGGTTTGATTCTTGGCTGGGGTGTCTTCTGTGTGGAGTCTGCATCTTATCCCTGTGTTTGTGTGGATTTGCTCTGGTGTCCTGCCATTTTACAAAGACATGTGTCTACAGTATTTCTACCTGGGCCTTTGCTGAAAATTGTTTTTGTTCCGTCAGAAGTAAAATTGACAGGCATTTGAATTTCAGACTTCATATTCTTGAGAAAATACAAAGTAAAACAACTTTTTATTCTAGCAATAAATATATAGTAACACAATCTTTTATTATAGCAATTTTCTAAGTTTATAAGATGACTATTTGAAATTTGTCCTTATTTTTGGGACTGTATTACCCTGTTATTGGCTTTGTCCAGGTTTTTTGTGCTAAGGTTGACGGCTATGGCAAGAACTGAATTCACTGAATATGTTTGAGGGCTGTATTCCCTCATTACTGGGTTTGTCCAGGTGTCTTGTGCTAAGAGGTTGACAGCTATGGTGAGAACTGAATTCATTAAATGATAGCCATTTAAGTTTCAGTCTTCCTCTCTTTCACAAAGCAGCTGATTTGGCGTAATGGTATGTTGCTCTGACTGTTTTGCACAGGGACCTTGGCAGTAAAATGTATGGTGGTAACACAGCATTTTTATTTCACAAAGCAGGTGATTTGGCATAGTGGTATGTTGTTCTGACTCTTTTGCACAGGGACCGTGGCAGTAAAATGTATGGTAACACAGCATTTTATTCTAGCAGCTTTCCAAGATTATACAAGCAATGTTTAATGTGTCCCTGGTTTTTGCCCTTTTGACCCACCCCAATAAATTTGGCTTTTTCCAGATTCCTTGTGCTTCGAAGTTGAGATGCAGTTGAGTATTGAGTAGATTTTACAAGGAGCTGAGAGCTGCAGGGGGAAGAGAAGTTTAGTGCTGATTATGCTAAGGCAGCTCGCATTGCTAATAGCACAACAGGTTGTGTACTTGCTTTTGATGCAGAAGGTTGTTGGTTCTAATCCCATAAGGGGTGAATGCTGCTGTACTGAAAGTTAAGATACTAACTATGAGCCTGTTATCAGTTTGCCATCCATTTCCTATTGCAATATTACTAGCTTATTTTTAATGTAATTTAGGCAATTTATTCCTCAGGGGCATCAGACACTTTATTTTTCGATGAAACCATGAAATATAAAGGTGATTGCTAGCAGCAACCTCTTAATTACAGATTTATTTAATGTGGAATTATTTAGATGATTTTTTTACTACTTCAGAGATTGTGCATATTTACTGATAATGGTGGACTGTAGGATTGTGCATATTTACTGATAATGGTGGACTGTAGGATTGTGCATATTTACTGATAATAGTGGATTGTAGAAGTTTGAGTAGACTTTTATGATGGAAATGTTCTGAATTGTGCAGTTTTGTTTCATTGTTTACTGGAAAAATGTTCAAAGCAATAGGAAGGTGCATCAAAGAGCACATGTATGTTTCATATGCAAGGGGCCTATGATTTGAAAACAGCCCAGAATTAATCTTTATCTGCCACGGGTAAAATGTATTTTCTTTGAATGTGGGTTTCAATGTTGTTTCAATGAATGTGAGTTTCAATGGCAGAGAAGTTTTAATGCCAAGTTTGTTTAGCAGATGTCTTAGTGTTTGTGCTGTAAAATGCAAAATAAAACTTTCAAATGAAGTTCAAATCATCATAGAAGTAAATCAGTATGCACGTTAGTGTTTATGGTAAATGGAGTGAAATAGCCAATTAATGGATCATTGGAATGGCTGCAGGGGGAGGCTCCATTCGACCATGGTTTTGTGAGGGGGAAGGGCGGCAAACTTAGGCAGCCCCAGCTGAACCATACTTCCCAACTGTCCAGATTTTCAAAGAATTAATAGATTTTTTGCTTCTTATTTTTGGTTTGTTCCTCATAAAATTTGTGGTTTTCTGGCAAATCATTTAGGAATTAAGTCACTAAATAATGACACACTGAGTTTCAGACTTCATAACCTTCAGAAAAATGCATGCTAAAGTAAGACCTGTTCTGTCAACTGTCTCAGTTTATACAAGAGCAATTTTTAGTACTGTTTATATGTTCCCCCAATATATTTGGCCTTGTCCAGATTTATTGCATTAACAGGTTGAGAGGTACATGCAAATAAATTGCTTTATAGAATTAGGCATAGCCAAACCTCTCAACTGTCCCTGATTTTGGCTCAAAATGTTGCTCTTCCCCTAATGATCCCTCCGCAAATTAGCAATTTTGGAAGAAAACATGGAGGGTTTATAATTAAGAAATAACTGTAATAATCAGTTAGATTATTTTTATTTCAGAAATGCATGTAGATTATTTTATTTTGTCAGCTGCTTAAGTTAGCAGTACTAATATTAAAGTATCCCTTCTTTGACAGGTTCCCAGCTGTATTGTGTTGCTATTTTATATTTTTACATCACATTTTTGGTCCATTTTTCATAAAATTGTGTTTTTTTGGCAAATTAGTGACATCATTAAAGACTGAAGTTGGAAAATAATGACAAGACATTTCAGTTTCAGGTTTCATACCATTCAGAAAATTCATACTAATGCAAGACCTGTATTATCTTTCTAAGTTTATAAGAGCAATATTTTAAAAATTGTCCTTATTTTTGGGCCTTTGTCCCATTTCTTTGTATGGCTTTGTCCAGATTTCTTGCTCTGAGGTTGAGAGGTATGAAAAATGTGTCAGGGCCATCACAAGTCAGCCAGAGACATTTCAAACTGTGACATACTTGTTGCACCCCACTCCCCCATGTAGTGACTCTGGATGTGTCGAAGCAAGGCAAGGTGTTATGCAGTGTAAATGTGCAGAGTATCCCCCCCATCCAAGGTAGACACAAGTACTAGAGTGGCTTTTCATCTGTCCTTGATTTTTACAGAATGGTCTGGTTTCTGTCATATTTTTTGTACTGTTGATTTATGCTTATTACTCAACGTGCCTGTTGCTCTGTGTTTAAGTAGCAATACTTTAATGACCATTAGGTAAGCTTGGCTGAGATTGCAAGATGCAAGTAAGCTTTAATAAGCATACTGTTAAAGAATTGCCAGCACTGAAAGCCTTTCTGTTGCCATGTAGAGAATACTTAACTAGATAATGTATAAGCCTTGGGTATTGAAATGCATATGCCAGTATTTGTAATAAAAGACTGTATTACATTATTTTAAGAGTCTCATTACACTTGGAGACTTCCAGTCATCTCTGCAGGCTTTACCCGTAAACAGAATGCCAATCGTGTGGTCCATAACCTGTACAGTAATCCTTTTAAGCAATGTATCTTGAACTTATTTCTTGTTTGCTTTTCATTTTTTACTTTGATCATGTTTTCCCCATGAAACAAGTAGATGTCAGGCAGCAGGTCTTGTTTGCTTTTCATTTTTTACTTTGATCATTTTTTCCCCATGAAACAAGTAGATGTCAGGCAGCAGGTCTTTTTTTGGATAAGGAACATTTTTACAAGTGGGGGCATCGGAGATTTCTACTTTCAGCATGTTACTTGGTACTTTAATAAAGCTGAATACAAATTATAATTAGAACTGCAGTGCAAGAAGTGGTTTGAGTTGAGTGCTGCTTGTTTTTCTTATACTTGATGTTGACTGGCATTCCATTAATGTATTTAAAAAAAAAAAGAAATTTTATTTTTTCATGCCTCACAACCTTTTTTGTTTCCATCTAGATATTAAGCTGACATGCAGCCAATGCATTGAAATATTTTTATTCTTTTACACTTAATTTTGTCTTGATTGGGCTCTCATAATGACGGTTTGGCACCCAGGGCAGTATATTTAGTTTTTGTGGTTTTGAGCATAGCTCCTCCACTTTCTGGTTGGCCACACCCCTTCCCATTGACCCCACCCATTCAGCTGTCTCCTGCAGCCCCCCTTTGATTTGAAGTCACTAGCCGCCACTGTACCATTTTATTTTTAATGCATTATTTTAAGAAAGTAATATCTATCTGTAAAATATGGTGTTTTAATAACCATTTTCAAGCTTCCTAGTGATGTTTGATGAGAAGCTCCATTATGCTCTGCATTCTTACTAAAGATATTCCCTCTTGTAGCCATAAATCCAAGTTGGGCAGTGAAAAAGCACCATACCCAGAACTGCTGTTAAAATTCTTAGCATGCTCTCTGCCTGTAACTTATAATACAGACCATAATAAGCTCCGCATGCATGCAAACAGATATGCCCACCAGTTACAGCCAGCTTATTGACTGTGTATGTCAGATGCCTGATTGTGATCAAATGAATAAATAAATACATAAACAGCTACAGTGATATATCTGAAAACTTTACTGTCAAATGCATACAAACACATTTATGTATGCATTTTATTTATGCTGTATGCATTTATTTATTTCTACTTTCTTGATACTGTCACTCCCACTAGGATGAGATACTATTTTTATCTTTAGAATGTTTTTTTTTACCTTTAGAATGTGCATCTTGTATAAACTAAGGTAGTTTAGGGACATACAGTTTCTTGGTAATTTCAGATTTTATACTATGTCTGTATTTAAACATTTTATAAACTGTATTTTAATTATATGTTTGATTGTTTTCTAAGTCCCACCGGACCTTTTTTAAATACATGACCGTCATGTGCTTATTTTGTTAGCTATTTAAATATGGTGTATTAGTTTCATGGAACAGTCTGAATAAGTGGGTGTATGTGTGCCCACGAAAGCGCATACTGTCACATTATATACTTTTTTGTACCTTTTAGCCCTGGCTATTTTTTGTTTTGTAGCACTCCCACTAATCCAGTGGCCTCCTTTCAGGAAAGATCAGAGGTTGTTTTCGTACTGACTTGGTACTGACTAGGGGAAACTTGGCCAAGGCACCGGGGAACTTCCCTTCCTCGTTTTGGCCACTTCGTAACACCAAAGGGCTGTTGCTGAGATCAAGGTTTTCCAGGATGGAGGAAGAAAGGAAACAGCAGGCTGAGAATGGAGTGATACAAAATCAGTGACGGATCCAGGAATCTGAAAAGGGGGGGGGCGCAGTCAGGTTAGTCAACTACTGGGGGAAGGAGTAAGAAAGTGGGACACTGATTTTTGGGGATGTGAAATGATCACCTTAAGATCCTCTAACGTGAAAAGAAAGCAATATACATTCAACTGATAGAGAGATAAATGTATGGATGACCTCTAATACAATGTTCATGCTCATAATTAACACTAAAAGGTATCTTGCAATACCTAACATAACTGTAGTACAATAAACAAATATAGTAGATAGCTGGGGTAGTTGTGGATAGGCTGTGCTTTACCCTCTTCAACACTCAGTCAGAGGCAATCGGACACTGAAGTAACTGCAGACATTCACAGAGCTGATGAATTTTGTCATAAGTTAGCCACTATAGACAAAATCCCTACTGTAGATTAGGTGGTACCACTCTGTAGCTGAGCTGTGTCCATGCTGTGGATTCTTTTTGCTTGCTTAGTGGCTATTAAAACATTATGTGCCAGTATCAATATCACTTTTTTTACATTTCAAACTTTTCACCTCATTTGACAGGTGATGAAATGATTTAAAGTGAGTGTGTCACATTTACAGATCAGCTAGGAGTCATATGATGTTATCCTATGTGCTGAGTACACACTCTTCCTGCTTAACTTCAATGCCAACTACTTTGAAAAGCCCCATGCCTGGTGGGGGGTTGTTTATATTTCTCCAGAACTCCATCATGTCTAGGCTTATATAGTGAAATAATGACCTAGAAATACTCCTTGTATTGTTAGTGTAAATAAGATAAGCTACTACATAATAGCCAGTTACCAACCTCCTTTTATGTCATCAACAATGCATGAAACATACCTAAACAAAGTGTGGTCACAATACCTCTCAACCTGCAGACATCAAAAACATAGCAACGGCTCTTGGAAAGCAGATACATTCAATCAAAAATCTGGACTGGGAAATTTGTATACCTAACATCATAACTCCTCCAACTTCACTTTGACTATAGGATGTTATCACTCAGGAACAAAAAAATGAGTACTAAGAATGACTCTGAATATAGCCACATTTTGCTCTAAAACAGATGACATGGCCAAATAATTATTAGGCTATGCAGTATTTCCATATCTCAGTAAATAAGCACCCTGAAAGGTAGATGGAACTAAGCACAGCAAGACACATGAAAGGATAAATGGCCATGAAAGGAGAAATTAAGTTATAGGAACCATAGTGTACAGAGATGCTCTCCAGATTACATGAATATATCTGTTTAGAAACCACTCTCTAAAGGGAGGGGTCCATCATAAAATTCCAAAAGATTATCTGCAATCAAATCAAGCAAATGATTACTACTATGATAAAATACCTTTGAAATGAACATACAGACACGCACATACACAATCTCTCACCCAGACAGTTTAGAGGACTGCCAGTTCACTTACAGCACGTCTTTGGGATGTGGAAGGAAATTAAAGCACCAAAAAGAAAACCCAGCACTGACATAGGAAAGAAATGCAGGCTCTACACAGGAGACAGCCCATCCACCAACACTGACATAGGAATGAAATGCAGGCTCTACAGAGGACACAGCCCATCCAAGAAGTGAACTGCAGAAAAAGTCTATAAGACAACAGCACTAGTCACTACACCACTGTACTACTAACCTTACTTTGGTGCTATATTTTGCAAAAGAAGATAAACCAGAGTAGGAAGGCTTAGTGTACTAAACAATTTGGAGGGCATGGTTGTCTCAAAAGAGATGCAAGGATTTTTTTTAACCAGTAAATCCACTAAATACAAGTGCATGTTATAACAGGTAAGCAAAGAACACTATCTGGTTACGACTTACTCAAAATCAGCAAACAGGCAAAATAATATTGAGGAACTCAAACTAGGAACAACAGGATGAACTTCATTATTTCTCATAACTTTAACCCACTTAGGAAAACTGATTTCACAGAAAGGGTGGTGAATAATTGAAACATTATAGGACATTGTAGAAACTAAAAACAGTTACAGAGTTAAACTCTGTATGGGTCATATGAAAAGAATGCAATCCCCTACAAGATACCATGACACTGAAATACATACATATCCTTCCTTACCCTATATTGCAGTACTGCTATAATGAACAGGGCACCCTTAGCAATGCGAGTGACTAGTTGGGTTATGCACTCCTTTGTGCCTAGCCCAATCAAGACTATACCTGTGTCACCATGACTTTAATGGAAATATTGCATTTCTCAGAACTCACTATATTTTGTCTAGCCCCCCCCCCGACATACACACATTCAAGACAGCATAAATGTTTAGAACATCTGCTGCTTAGTCTGCATATCTGCAAAATGTGTTAAAACTGTCGCCTTGTGGAAAGTAAAAGGTTCTTCTTCACTTTGTTTTCTTCAGTTAAAACACTGCAAACAGGATTCGATACTGCTGGCAGAATTTACAAAAATCAAAACCTCTTTCTTCCCCATATGCATCTAAATTAATTTTCAATAACTATAAGTATATAGTAACAATAAAGAAATCAGAGTTCAAATATTTTCATTTCAGAAAGCCACACAATCAATTAACTTAAGTTTTTTAAAGGTATGATTTAATTATGTAAAACAAATATGTATATCTTGAATTAGTCAAAAAGATTCCATCATCATGCAGGCCTCCTCTGAATGTTTAAAAGTTGTAATGAATGATTCAGTACTGCTGCTACAATGTTTTTTCACCTTTTTTTCTTACGCCTTCATCAAGCATGTCTGCATTAGTTTTAACTGCACCAATAAACATCCGCAGAACTTCTCAAGCCAACATACTTTATAGCCTTCAAACTTTTACTGTATAATAAAGTCGGCACATTATTTTTCTCAACAATAAGTATTTATTCCAATATCATACAAACTTTAAACTGTGTACTATACGGGATTAGATGCTGCAGCTCTTTTGCATCCCCCCATAAAAACAGATACATTTGCACAAAGCTCTTCAAGAATACATACATACATGCACATTTGACACAGGTGATATTCATTCATACCTCACATTTTAAAAAAATCACTACACAGATTCTGCAAGAAAAGTCTTCATAAAAGTTGAATTTTGTTTGGGAATTATGCAGTTAGTAATCCATTATAGCAGGCTTGCCCTTGTACCTCTCAACCTGTTAATGCAAAAAGTATGGACAAAGCTTGACAGAATGGCAGTAAAAATATGGGCATATTTTAAATATTGCTCTTATAAACTTAGAAAGTTGCTAGTGTAACAAAATTTGTTTTAATATACATTTTCTAAAGGATTTGAAGTCTGAAACTCAAATGTATATCATTATTTAGTGACGTCAGTCCTGATATCATTCCAGTGATTTGCCAGGAAAAAAGAGGAACAGGTCAAAAATGAGCATTCTGCAAAAATCTGTACAGTTGAGAGGTAAAGTTTTAAACCATAAGTGTGTCCTTCTTGTTCCTAGATTAGTCCCCAAAACATGCAAATTTAACATCAATCTCCATTTGCTAAGTCAGCTCCATTCCTCTCAAAATGGCAGCCATCAAGCAGGCAGGTAGAATTTGTGGATTAAATCAAGTTATAAACAGAGAGGGGATGTAACAATACCCATAAGGGAATGTATGAAATTTGAACACAGCCTAAATACAGAACACCCCCATATGTCTTTAAACCAAATGGACCATTCTAAGTGACTTCTTCTGCACAGGAGCACCATCATCATAGCAATGAGACAGTGAGGGAGTAAATATAGGTTGCACTGGGATCTATCTTGTAAGACTTTTGTCAATGCGCATGCAATTTTATGTCTGCAATTGGTACTTAAGGTCTGTCATACTGGAGGAGCAGTGAATTTTAAGGATAAAATGGGATTTCCCAAAGGAAAAGAGCATCAAAATTATTATAAAAGAAAAAAATATAAATGGATGGACCTTGGTAGAAGTAGTCACAGAGAGTGGAACAGAGTTCCAAATAATTCAAGCTTATGCCAACATACAGTCAAATCACCCCGGCTCCTCAGCACACTCTCCATTGACAGAAAGTAGAATCAAACAATGTTATTTACATTTTCAAAAGTTAAAACGCAAGTACGCTGGGACTAGTTTTCTTACAAAAAAAATGGTAGTGCTAATGCATGTGATTTTTCATATGAGAGGCTATCACAGACAAATAATTAAAGTACTTACCTTTAAAAAGTAATGCAATACATAATATTATTTATGTATGTTTGTATGTGTGCATGTTCAGTTATGTAATTAAGTGCCAAACAAGGTACTCAATTGTACCACTTTGGTGCCTCCTTTCAAGCTCTGCTTAAAGGGAGAGCGCGACACATTTTCAACTGTTTAATTTGTTTTGGTATCTACTTAACATTCAGTCAACTTTTCAACTAACAGTTCAAGTTTCACCACTTTTGGGGGAAGATTAGTTGCACAGCAGGAATGCCAACAGCTTCCTCTATGTGCTCCTTTTATTCACAGTCCCTTGCTGGCAGTGAGTATTTTATCACTTTGCTATGAAGTTCAGTGAATCAGTGGAAGCCTACTGCTTATTTTTGAATGTACCCAAGTAGTCACTTTTTTCACATTCACTCTCACACACACACACACACGTGCACCAAGTCTGAGATTTCTTGAATATTCACGTTTCTCTGAGGTATGGCAATCCAAGTTTGTATTTATAATGTTGGAGGTACAAGGGGGCCTGTCCTGCAGAAAAAAACACATTTGAAGGAGGAGTGATGTTCAATATTTACTCTTTCCTGAATTTTCAGTCTTATTTATACATCCATTTATAAGATGCACTTGATTGAACACTAGAACTGAAATTAGAACTGAAATTAATAATTTTGTAATCCACTAGTGTGGGTTTTAGTCAAGTACTGTGGCATTCTGATTATTTTATTTCTTAAGTAAAATACAACAATTTCCACATTTCTGAATCCTCTGAGAAAGGAAACAGTCCATTATTTAAAGAACACAGTAACCAGAAGGAAAACTATGGTCTATGCTACAATATCGCAAGATACCTACTGTTGGGTCATGCTGACCATTTACAGAAATAAAATAACTGTTGTCTCCTTCATGTTGTCACTCTATCAAATAACTATTAGTTAATCATCATCACTAAATGGAAAATGATCTAGGAAACTCTGTGGTCACTCTTCAAAACTAACTATTTATGAGAATCAGAATATAAAAGTTTATCATCTGCATGAAGTTTGTGTGTTACTGTTGTGTGTGCATTAGCATAGTACACTCATCAAAATCCATTTCCTTTCAAAATTAGTACGTTTGGCTACTGCAAGCTGCTCATATTCATTGGATCTGTGGCATCTTTGTAACCCAGTTATGGTCAGTAGCTGTAAATGGACTGACAAGGAACACTTCTTGCTTAGTTGGATAAACAGTTTTATACATATGGATAGTTTACTGAGTCAGGCAAACAGCTTCCTTTTTTTGGGAGGAACCAGAGTTCACTAAGAAAATCCATCTAGACTTGTCAATAACCTGCAAAGTCAACACAGTGACAGAGGGCCAGGAGTTAATCATAAGTTCATAGGAGGTTATAAGGCTAATGGCTTTAGGGCCTTTGCAAGCCTAGCCATGTAAAAAAACATGTACCCTAACTGACCATAGTTAGATAGTCATTGTTAGCAGAGCAATTCTGTGATCAGCACCGATTACCCCTGTCCATGAGGGTCATAGGTGCCACCCTCAGGGTCAATTTATGGTCACCCATCCAATTGTCAAGGTTGCACCTAAGTAGGGTCATTGAGAAACTCTGCTTCATGTGAAATGGGAGCTTATTCCAGAGGAGTGGGAATCTCTGAGAGATATATCTGTCTCTCCAACATGCTTTGTTAATGTTATAGGCTAGGTTGAGATCCCTGGAGTGAGTGACTTGTTCCATTTGATTTGAAGAAGTGCAGCATTTCCATTAGGGCAGAGGCGGGCTGCTTTGTAGGCCAGGCGCAGGTTGCCTGTCAGCAGCCTGTATAATACAGAGTACAGTGACAGGGCTTTCTGTCTTTTCATGTAAGTCTTGTTTAGGAGGTCCTGGATTCTCTTGGTTAGAAACCTCTGTGGTCTCTCCAGTTGCTGCAGGTGTCTGAGATACATACAGAAAGAAGCATTGCATTCAATTAGTGGTCTGATAAGGGTCAAGTACAGTGGAGTTATAACCTGCTTAGTCTTGGATGTGTTGCCCTTATTTATGAGATGCACAATGCAGAAGGTTTTCTTTGCCACTATGGCCACATGGCAATCGAAGTTTAGACTGCTATCAACCTGTATTGCCAAGTATCGCACCATTGGGTTTGAGCTTAGATGGGTGCAATGTATATCATAATTAACAGGGGCTACTTCTTTTCCAAAGTGGATAATGAGGCACTTTTTTGCATTTAGTTTTAGTCTGTTACTTGGCAACAATCATTTGTCTGTGTCAGCCCCTTCTGTAATATGTTTAAATCATTGCGGGACTCAGTGATTTTACCCAATTTGCAATCATAGAACATGTTTCAGCAAAAGTAGAGATATTAATTTCTAAATCACCTATGCAGTTGTAGCTTCTGGTATTTAGTAAAGCAGCCCTAACCCATGGGAAATTGTTGTCTCATGTAATTTACTTTTGTTTGTTTTACAATATTAAGAAGTGAAGGGCTGGAAAGCTTCCTACTCAGTAGTTATACTGTCACTGGAAATGATGTCAGAAGAGGTGAGGACCTATGTAAAGGTGTTAAGAAAACATCTTGAGAATTGAGAAGCCTTGGATAAATATGCTGTGAAAAGGAGAACATGGAGGGATCTGGTCAGGGAAGAATATGATCTTTTAATTTTTAAACATTTATTACTAGTACTATTTCAATTAAATGAGGCAAACTGTTACAGTTAATGTCTGTATTTTGCTTATCTTCAATAGCCATTCATGTTCTTTTGGTATTGTCAGGAAACAGTGGCGGTTTTCATGGTTACTGTACAAATGGCTTAGTTTTACTATATCAAAATATGTTTTTAATATGACTACACTCTATTCTGTCAGGGGCTAGTAAAATATCATTCAGTCAATTGATTGCCTGAGAAGCAACAAGTCATACAAATTTATTTTTATATTTTATTCAGTTGTTTACACTTTGTTTAGTGGGTTAGTTCCACTAGGCCAATGGCCTCTTTTCAGGGGAGATCCAAGTTAGTATTAATACTAATTAGGGGAAAAATTAGCAAGAGAACTGGGGAGCTTCCTCTATTCCTTTTGATAAGTGGCTTGGGATCCTTTACAGCCACCTAAACTATCATCAGCTTAGGCTTTTAATTCCAATGGGATTGGGTGTTACCATAGTCCATGCCTGTCTTATACTTTATGACTCTGAAAATAAATATCTAATAATCAAATTACCATTAATGTGCAACAAAAAAAATACAAAGTAGTAGTAGTTGTCAAGTGGCAGTTAATAGAAAACTCATGATCAAATTTGTGAGTTCAGACCCTGTTAAAAGACATAAGTTTACAAAACCTTTTTTTTTCTTTTCTTTTCTTGTTTTCTGGAGCAGCAGAGTACCGAGAACTGCATCAACTATCTCTTTGCTAACACACTGCACATACTTTGTAGTGTGTTAATTATATTATTTATTTATTCTGTTTTTAATTCTTTATTAAGTAATGGCTGCTTATCATAAATAATTACAAAGCATATGCAAAAGCCTGGCAAAACAAGACAAGATCAAAGCTATAGGTCAAATATTACAGCTGCATGCCACCCTTACATTATTATTTTACATAGTTCTGAAATTAAGCACTTTTTATTTAAATATTCAATATTTATTTAAATCTATTTACTGGGGTAGAGCACTAGTCACAAGGAAAGAGTTCAGGCGCTGCCTAATGAATACAGGTAGAATACCAACCAAAAGTATCACACCTGCAAAATATGATTGAAATTGAAGCTAGAACAACAAAAAAATCAGACACAGAAATATACAGAATACTCAGCTGATAATAGAATAAAATGACCAGTAAGGAATTTATACAACACTTAATCAGAACATTAAAAAATATTGTTCACCCAGTCCACAGGACATAAAAGATAGATGTAATGATTAATTCTAGCAGCATCTGAATGAAGAAAAAACCCACAAAAGCTGTACTTCCCAAGAAACAGTCAATGATGAATACTCCATAAATCTAAACTTCCACACTTTGTGACTCTGGTGTATCCATATAACTAAACCAGAGGTTCAAGACAACATGTGATAACAAGCAAATAAGCTTAGGGATCTTTCCCCATTAACAGAGTAAGATGAAATAAATAAGGCTGTTTCATCATAAAGCATGTAGGGGGTTTAGTAACAGTGATATTCAGCCATATGCTATCCCATGTCTTTTTGTCATGTCAGCAGGTACAATTATATGTCCCTAAAATTGTTGTCAGGGGTAGGACATAGATTCCCCTCTGTTTAGCAGATGTGTGTATCCAAAATATGCTTTCCTATTTTATGAGAAAAATCACTTCTAGGTAGCTTTGAAATGTTACTCTAGAATTTGTAGAAAAAGAAAACTGCCTAGTAGAATTGAACCCCCCACACCATTTCGTACTTATGCACCATAATACCACTTGCCCCCCCCTTTCCTTTGTTTTTTTCATCTGAAGCACTGCTAGAAGGGGAGAAAAAAAGTTAATTGGCACCGTGGAATCGATATATTTATCAGAGGTCAGTACTGCACTTAAGGAAAGAAATACCTGTGCAGTTCAAAGCTTGGATGCAGTGGAACTGGAATGTTAAGACTTTTTTTGTCTGTTTTGTAATAAGGTGCATGAGGTTAAAAACTGTATGATAAAGAAATGTTTGGACAGGGGAATGGGAAGTATGGATGAAACTGGATATGCATGACGGAAAAATTCAGCATATTTCAAATGTTAATATTCTGAATGTGAAACTGGAAACAGTGAGGTATTGGGGTCAACCTAAATCATGGTTTTTTGCAGACAGACGCTTAGTGGAAGGCTATAATAAAAGAATATGTGATCAGTGTAGGGAGAGACACACCATTAAAATTGTAGGTCTAAGTGTAGAAAATGCAATGGATTTCAACATTTTTGGTTTGACTGTCCTGTACTAGAAAAGAAAAAGTTAGATGAAGAAAATATTTCAAAGGAAAGGCGAAAGGATGGTAAAACAGTTGAAGATATTGGTGGAGAAAGTATGATAACTGAAGAAGAAAATGTAAGTAATGTGGAGAAGGATGATGGGAATGAGGAAGAGTATGTTTCACAAACAGAAAGTATTACAATGAAAGATAAAAACAGATATAAAGCACTAGGTAGTGAAGAAGGGGGTGAGGGAGAATTTGAGACAGGGAAGAACAAGAGGAACATGCTGATAACTCATTTGGAGAGAGGAAACAGAAGGAAAATAAAAATATAACACTAGAAATAAGAAAAGTATAAAAGGAGGAAAGGGTGACTTAGGAATTTTACCACTAGATACAAAGGTAGGAGCTTAGCCCTTGAGTCTGGCACCTAAACCACTCTGACAAACCTAGCCATGACCTATATTAGTAAATAAGTAAATAAGTATCATACCAGCAGAAAGAGTGTGGAAAGAGAGCAAAGTATTACAAATTGGAGACAGCGGAGTGGTTGTAGAAAATGATTATTCACTGTACACCAGGCAGAAGAGAAGAAAATATATCCCAGCAGTCGGGGATTATTGAGGTGTTTGATTCAAGCTGTTGTATACAGTTGTTTTTAAAGTGTTTTTTTTCCTGGAGGAATTAAGTCATCTTTTGATGCAGAACAGGCTAAGAAGGAAATAAAAATGTTTATCCAACAAAAAGTGAGCCAGCAAGCACAAGGGGACTCTGTTTCTCATTCTTCTGATGGTAAGGTTCACAGCAAGACTTTCCCAGGGAAACCTTTTCCAATGTTCCAGAAGAAAATGTTTGAGGTACAGAAAAAAAAGCACAGGAGTTGACTAGAAGAATCAGTAGTACCTTGGATTTGAACCAAAGTCTGGTGTTGGAAGATGGAGATGGAACAGGAAGAAGACAGGCAACCCTGAAATTAGTGAATAAATGGAAGACTATAAAGCATTTTATAACATTTGTGAAATATGGTTATGCAAGAAAAAAATGACTAAAAAACACTGGACTTTTGTTGACGTTGTTAAACTTGTAGGTAGTCTGTAAAGCATATACCCCACTGTATATCATTTAATGTTTAAAAGGACACTAAAAGGGGGTAAACTAACTGCATGTAAAACAATTTTTATTCTTATTGGTATTCGTATAAAACATTTCATTATATAAACTGCATGTTATATACAGTAAAACACTTTTGTGTAGTGAGTAGTCAGGGGTATTTTAAATGTTGGGGGAGTCTTTTCAATGACTAATATATGTGTTATAGATATTAAAGTAAACAAGTACTTTTTTTAGCTGTAAGAAATATAGGTTTTACATTAAAACAAGAGAGGAAAAAAGTCAGACAAAAGCAAGTTTAATAGTTGTATGCTATGATCTTGGGCTACTGGGGAGCAGATGATGTGTAAAAGTGCACTGATTATATTATATATAGAATTAGGATATTTTCTCTCTTTAGTCTACATGGGTGAATGTCTAGATTACTACCTTTGGTTTAAGCTGTAAACAGGTATTTTGTAAGCATGTAGGCATTAAAAATAATACAAAATGATGAAAGCCATGAAAATGCTAAACTTCTAACAACTGCATAGATATTAGCTTGTTTTCCGGTGGCAAATGGTCAGTGGAGTCAAGATTTCTGCAGCTAAGGGCAGCTCTGCATTATTTTCTGAGAGAAATTTACAAAGACTCGTTTCTGTGTACATTTCCATGGAGACATTATTTTTTTTTTTTAACAAGAAACATCTTTATTAAATTATCGCTTATGACATACGCAAGCATACATTTATATAAATGAAAACAAACCTTATTGACATAATTTTACTTGCAAACATAATACAGCACAAACCATTTTGACATAATTGTACTTTAGGCTTTATACATCACTTATAATCTATCCAGTCGTTAGTCAGACATTACATAGCTCATTCAAATCCTGCCTTCTTTTAAAACCTCATTCATCCTCTGCATGTAAGTTTCCCATAGCTCCTATTTTTTATGCAATTCGCTCCTACACTTTTCTAAGAATCCCAAATGCAGCTGTTTTATCTCTGTTACTACATTCACTACTGCTAGTAAAGTTGGTTTAGACTTTGATTTCTGTTTTCTAGTAATTGCTTTTTTGGCAACCACCATAATTAGACTCGGCAAGCCTTACTATGTCTAGGCAATTCTGATTCTGTATCATAGTTCAAAAATCATTTCCTTAGTTACACCAATTTGCTCATCCAGTATCACTGACAGAGCAGTCTGCAGGGAATTTTTAAAGTTAACTAACTCATTACATTCCCAGGAAATATGTTTCCAATTATCTCTTTCTTCCTCATCACACCTCCAACATTTGCTGTCTACCCGAGGAAAAATTCTTTGGAGTCAACTTGGGGGTATAAAAGTATCTATGTAAACACTTCCAAGCAAAGATAGTAAATCTTCTAGACTTTGTTGTATATTTGGGAGACATACACATATACCTCCATTGTTTCTTTGTGAATTCCTTATCCAGTCTCTCTTCCCAATCCTTTCTTACCTCCTCTGATTGATTGATTTGTTTAGTTATTATGCAATATTTCATATGCTCTACTAATTATTCCTTTTTTAATGGCAGCTTCTGTTCTAGATTTTGTTGCATATTTGGGACACATACAAATGTTTTCACGAACCAATAAGCAAACACTAAAACAAGCAGAAAGGAGCCGAGCAACACCAGGAAAAAGACGAACCAGATTTATGGGTGCAAATAAGCACTTTCATCAGGGTATATCCACAGACTTCTTCAGAAATACCCTCTTCTGCAGAAGCCAGTGAATATACCCTGATGAAAGTGCTTAATTGTACCAATAAATCTGGTTTGTCTTTTTCCTGGTGTTGCTTGGCTCCTTTCTGCTTGTTTTAGACAAACAAATATCCTCCCATTGTTTCTTTGTGAATTGCTTATCCAATCTCTCTTCCCAATCCTTTCTAAACTCCTCTGATTGATTCTTATAGTTATCATGCAATATTTTTCAAGCTCTACTGATTATTCCTTTTTCAACAGCAGCTTCTGTTCTAGATTCTACTAAAACTCTTCCAGTGCTGGCCTTTTACTAAGGATCCCCCTACTTCTTTCAATTTGCCTGTTCTCTGATAACAGTCCTTGGTATGGAAGGTAATCTCTAGCCTGCAGTCCAAATAATTTCTTGCCCTCTTCCCATTAGATTACATTTTTCTCTCTAAGCATTTGATCCCAATACCTTGGTTCTTTTGCTAGTTTTCTCCAATATATTCCAGGCCCCTCTTGCATATTGTCTGTATCCCTAATTGACATCATACCTATCAGCAGAATCTTCTTTCTCCATTCCTGTATTGGTTTAGTTCTTAAAATACTTTCTGCTACTTTATGAATATAATATTCTGTATGGCTATTTTTACTGTCCTTAAAGATCTGTATCCAAAGTCCCAGTCTTTCCTTTTTTGTTGAGCTTCTCCCTGTTTCATCATCATCCCTTTCCACTTTGAATTATAGGTTTCTGTTTGTGCTATGTATAGCAGTCTTAACTGTGTAGCTCTGAAGTACCCCTTCAAATCAGGTAATCCCAAACTGCCTTGTTCAATTGGAAGAATCAGCTTATCCCACTTGACTCTTGCCATCTTCACCTCCCAGATAAAAATCCCTCAGCTCTTTATTAATTTCTATCCACAACTTCTCCTCTGGTTGATAAAATATTCCTGACCTGTGTATAAAACATGCAAGCAGTTAAGCTTGAGAATTCTGAGCATACTTTGCTGAGGACAATGCAAAATTTAAAGTTACAACGGCAAGCAGGTCAATGAAAAAATACCTCTGAAATTATGGGTAGTGAGTAAGAGGTTACAGCCTCCATTGTGGCCTTATTACTTTAACACAGTTAATAGAACAGTTTACAGTTTAGTTTTATTTAAATATAACCAGTGCATACAAGCTATTTTTCATATCAGGGAGGGGAACAGAGATAAGAAAAGAACATACAGCAATCAGTGTAAGTGGGAGCACAGCCTGTAGCATGTGCTTTAGAATGGGTAACCTTAATTTTAATTTAAATAATGCCTGTATGTCCAGCCTTCAATTTGGGGACAATTGTTCCCATTGGAGGGGTTAAACTTCATGTTTTGAAGATGTACATAGTTCTGTCTGTTTTTTCCAAGTTAATGTGAATGGGAGTGTTTTGTATTTAGTTTTTTGTTTGAGGGTTTTCATTAAAACAAAAAGTCTTGAAGAATGTGACATATGTTTAAATGGAGATGAAAAGAAACAAGTGTATGAAAGATCAGCCTGCCAAACATTAGTATAGGTATGTAAAACAAAAACAGGAAATACATATTAAAAAAAGTCATGTAAAATGGGTGGGAGCAATAGCTTTTTTTATCATGATGGCTATGCTGTCTATATTATACTGGAATGTGAATGGCCTTACAGGTATAGATAAAAAGGTATTATATTAAGAAATGCAGAGTGCAAATAGTAATGCTGCATGAGACACATTTGGAAAGAAATAAATGTGAATTTGGCAAAGAGAGAATTTCAGAATGGATATTCAGCAGGATATCAGGAAAAGTGGAGTAATTATACTAATTGCTAGAGGGCTCCAATAATTATAGATGAGGAATACAAGCAAAAATAGTAGATTTATAGTAGTAAGAGGATATTTGCAAGGGAGGAAGATTACAATGGTATGTATTTATATTCCACCAAAAACTGTTATTGTGGAGTTTTACAAAATTTTGGAGAAATAATCAGCTTTCAGCATGAAATATTATTTGTTTGTTGGGGCTGGAATTTGATTTACAATAGCAAGTATGTAATAGGATAACCTAGCAGAGAAAATATAAAAAAATAGGGTAGATTTCTGAATAAATTCATGAAAATATTTTATATGGAAGATGTGAATTCAGTAGTAAGATCTTGGACAGAATCTACATATTATTATCCAAGGTACAATAACTGGGCTAGACAAGATAAAAATTTATATTTCACAGGAACATGTGCATTTAATTGAAAGATTTGACACGCATCTGATAACTATTTCTGATCAAGCACTAATAAAACTTAAGATAAAAATGCAGGGTAATAAAGTAAAAATAAGACACTGGTGCTTTCATACCTACATGTTAAAAAGAGGGAATTTAAGAAAAGGGTTGTGGAAATTATTCAAGAGTTAGTAGGGAAGATAGAAACATCTTTAGACATTATATGTAGTGACTGGGATAAAAAGAAAATACTGTTTAAAATGGTGTTGAAGAGAATGAGATATGAGATATGGGTAAGATGTAATAGAAATTATTTACAGGGGCTGACAAAGGTATTGCAGAATAAGGGGAATTGCACAGAGCAAGAGTGGGAGCAAATTCAGACTGCTAAAGAGAAAATAAGGGAGTATCTGGATAATATGCATGAGTTTAGAAAGATTGCAGTTAAGCAACTGTTTCTGATACAGATTCCAGAGCATAAAAACTTTTAACAGAATGACTTGGGCAACAGAACATTGAAAGAGTTGTCAGCAAACATAAGGAACCTATAACAAGAAAAATAACCATAGATCCTGTTGAAGTTTTAAATATATTCCAGAAATTTTATAGAACTATATATAAAGTAGAGAAATGTGGAAATCAAGAAAGAGTGCAAATTGAAATTTAATGAAGACTTAATTATGCCAAGATTAGTGGTAGATGAGCCTCAACAACTAACAGTTAAGATAACAGGTGATGACATAAAAACACTGATCTATAATAAATTTTCAAGAAAGGCTCCAGGAACAGATGATATTTTTGAGGACATTTGGAAATTCAGAAGAAAGAAAGTGATAAAGATATGGAAGATTTTGTTTAACAGTATTTTAAAAGGTAAAGGAAACAATATCTTGGAAGAAAGCTGCGGTGGCTGTGTTATCTAAAGATGGCAGAACCAACTTCATATAGACCAATTCCAGTTTTAAACCATGATTATAAAGTGTTTGTCTGTTATAGCTAAAAATGGCAAAGGTGTTATCAAAATTGATAGATATGGATCAGTGTGTGGTTTTGTGGAGGGAAGGCAAATATTTGACAACATTAACAGAACGATGATTATCCATAGGGAATCAGAATGTAAGAAATACCTCTACTGTTGGTTGGTCTTGATGCAGATAAAGCATTTGACAGAGTAAGCTGTGATTTTTGTGAGCAGGGCATTTGAAGCATTTGCATTGTCTGATACAATAATAAGATTAGAGGGATATATGAAGGATAGGAGGCAAGAATTAAAGTAGGAGGGTTCCTCTCAGATACACTGTGCTTGAAGAAAGGAATCAGGAAGTGGTGTCCTCTTTCCCTTTTATTTGCTTTATATTTAGAGCCATTGGAAAAGAAAATAAGGAATTCAGATATACAAGGATATAATTGGTATGGTAATCAAAATGTTGGCTTTATTTGCAGATGGTACCTGATAAATCCAGAAAAAGACATGTCAATGTTGTGGAACATTTTGACATGGTCGCAAGTCTTTTCAGGATATGAAATTAATGGAGATAAAACAAGGCCATAGCCATAAATTATGTACCTACACACAAACTGGTTTAGCAATACCCACATTTATGGAGACATGATAAAATGGACTATTTAGGAGCTTGGATTAAAAAAGTTTCTCTTATGGAAGTTTTGGATATGTGAGAAGAGATTAAACAAAACATAATACAAAAATTAAGAAACTGGAAACTCTTATTTATGGATATGGATACTAAGATACAAGCACTGAAAATGTTTGTCCTTTTAGTCATGGCTTGATCTCAGAGCAGAGGCAAAGAGAAAGGGATAGGTGAATTTCAAGTGAAATACTACCTGTTCTGGTAAGTTTTTAGTTGAACCTAGAATAGAAGCAGCTGTGAAAAAATGGGTAATTAGTAGAGCATATAGAACACTGTATGATAACTATAAGAGTAAATCAGAAGAGGTTAGAAAACATTGGGAAGAGAGAGACTGGAAAAGCAATTTACAAGAAAAGAATAGGAAGACATATGTACGGCTTCCAAGTATGCAACCCAGTCCAGAAGGTTTAGAATCTTTATAAGTGTTTGCATAGGCATTTTATACTCAAAGCAGATGTCAAATTATTTTTCCTTCGGTAGATACAAATGTTGGAGTGATGGAGAATAAACAGACAACTGGGAACATATGTTTTGAGTGTAATGAGTTGATATATTTTAACAATTACCTACAGAGTAGGAGAATAAACAGACAACTGGGAACATATGTTTTGAGAGTGTAATGAGTTGATAGACTACTCTGTAGGTAATTGTTAAAATATATCAGAAGTATTGAGTGAAGAAATGGGTGTAAGCAAGGAAATGATTCTTTTGAGCTGGGATACTGGATTTTAATTGCCTAGTCATAGTAAGGTTTTATTAAATTTAATTCTGTTGTCTGCCAAAAAAGCAATTAATGGAAAATGGCACTCAAAGTCTACACCAGCTGCAGTTCAGGTATTGAATATTATAAAAGAGATAAAAGAACTGGGTGAGGGATCTTTAGAAAATGAAAGGAGCAAATTACATAGAAATAAGTTGAAATTGTGGGAACAATAGATGCATAATAAATTTTTAGGAGGAGGTGCAAGGTTTAAGGGAAGACAAGGAATTCAGCAATATTTTTGTAATGTTGTTCCGAAGATAGTAGATAGTAGCAAAGAAAATATATGTGATGTATAGTCTATTTAAATGAAAAAATGTTTTGTTTTTGTTAATGTCTGTTTGTCTATATCTAAAGTGATAATTTAATAAAGTTGATTAAAAAAGAATTGAGACAATATGAGGTAAAAAGATTATATGTTAAATGGGAGGGATATGTGTTCAGGAATATGATTTTTAAAGTGAAGAGCTAAAGATACTTGATGTGACAGTAGTAGTACATAGAAAACTAGTGGCCTGTGTTTCAAAGAAAAGGAAAATGTGTAAGGATAATTGTGCATACAGTAATATGACAGAAAGGCAAAAGATGTTTGGGAGTTTAACAATATTGCTCTATTATATATGTCAATTATTATGGTGGGATATTTTAACTGCAATTTGAGAAAGTATGGAAAAATAATAGAAGACAATAGCCTAATGGCTTTTAGATATGAAACAGATTATGTTGCGTATTCAGAAGATATGAAAGAAATAACAGATGGGGTAGAAATGGTTGAGTTTTTAGATCATAGATTATTGTGTGCTATAAAAGGGGATGACAGAAAAGTAATTAAAGAAGGGAAATGGATAAAAACATTGAATAGAGAGATTGCTAAAACAGATAAGATGAAAAAGGAACACAAGATTTAATGGAATAACATATGATAATCACAGTACTTTATGAAATCTGTACAGATACGTGTAGTGGTTAAAAAGAAAAATAATGTAGAAAAAAATAGTTAAGCAATGGGATATACAATTATAAAAAAATATGAAAAGAAACAGGGTGATGTGGTCAAAGAACAAAAAAAGAGCTGTATGAAAAAATAGAGAAAAGTCAAAAATATGTTTATAACAAATATTCATTTTAAAAGGAAAAAAAAGAAGTTTCACTATTTTTGGGAAAAAAAGCAAAATACGAGAAGGAAGAAAGGAAGTAAAGCTCGATGACAAAGGAAATATTAGATATAAGCAGAAATAAATAATGGGAATGATGGAAAAGGTTATGGATAGAATATATGAAAAGGGAGTAGTGCAAGAAAAAGTAGGGACTGCAAAAAAATTTGAAAATGTTAAGCATTCTGTCATAAAACTGATTACTATGAGAGAAACAGAAGACATAAAAGAAGGAAGGAAATATTCAGCACCGGGAACAGACAGATTAGGTTATGAATATTATAACCCAAGGAATGAATATGATAAATTAATATTCTATAAAATACTAAATGTATGGATAGAGAAAGAAATAGCAGATGACAGCATCTCTAGTAGAGTAATCACATTTACATGAAACAAAAAAATTATTTTATTTATTTATTTTATTTTTATTTTACATTTGTTGACCGGGCTAGTCTAACTGGATACATGTCCATTTTCAGTAGAGGCCCAGGGAGAAAAGCTCCATAGAGGGTAGTTATGACAAACAACAACAGGAGATCAGAATACAAAGTATTACATTCAAAGTCAAATGAGCAAATAGAAGGGTTATACAAATAATTTAAAGAGGTAAAACATTCTTAGGTAGTTGGATTAAAGACGAGATGTAAAAAAAACTAGAGAGTGAACACTGGGAAATACAGATTATAATTTTTATGAAGATACAGGGAGGTGAAAAATGTTAATAACAGTAAAGAAACAACATATATGATTTTAAAAGAAAATGGGTAAGTAAGGCTAGTGATGTGATGTGGCAAAGACTTCTGACAAGGTTAGTTAGAAAGCAGTGTGGAGTATCCTATGGACATATGGGATAGAAGAAAAAAATGTGAATGTAATAATTCAAACATGTATGTATGAAATGAAAGAAGCAAAATGGAAAATTTGAAAGTTATAATACCAATTTGTCTGTCATATGCACAAGATTTAGTGAGTATGGCAAAAAATAAGATATGGATAAGGATGCAGTTGGCCAGCATGGACAAAAAACAAACCAAAGTATATCAAACCCACCCAAGTTGGGGGGGGCTTCATCCCCCACCCCCCCCAATGAAATATACCAACTTGAAGATCACAGTATAGTGGAGAAAAGGGCAAACTCCCGAATGCTGGGCGACTGCCTCCTTTCCCTGGTGTAAATATCGGTATTGTGAGTGTTCGTTTAAATGCATGTTTGGTGTTTTCATCTCAATCATTTAAAATTCAGGTAAGTGAATGTGTGTGTGTATGTGTGTATGTATGTGTGTATATATATATGGGTTCCTATGACTTCGTCGAAAGTTCATTTTGTTGAAAGTTCATTTCGTCGAAAGTTCATTTCATCGACAAGCATTTGCCCCCTTCCCCAATGTTGTGCGACCCTGGAGTTGATATATATAGTTAGGGGGGTGTGGGGGGCACAGCCCCCTCATTAGAGAAGCCCCACCTAAAATGCTTGTCGATGAAATGAACTTTCGACTAAATGAACTTTCAACGAAATGAACTTTCGACGAAGTCATAGGAACCCATATATATATATATATATATATATATATATATGTGTGTGTGTGTGTGTGTGTGTGTGTGTGTGTGTAAAGTAGTCCCATATATATATATATATATATATATATATATATATATATATATATATATATATATATATATGTTATGGGACTACTTTGTTTCACTGAAACTCATTTAGTTGAAAACTCATTTCATTGAACACCAGTTGCCTGAGTACTACTCACCTTAATAAATATATATATATATATACACATACACATACACTAACTCCTGGATCGCACTACAGAGGGGAACAGGGTATATACCTTTCAATGAAATGAGTTTCAGTCAAATGAGTTTTCAGTGAAGTAAGCTTTCAGTTTTCACTGAAATGAGTTTTCAGCTAAATGAATTTTAGTGGTGTGTTTTCAGTGAAATGAAGTAGACCTATATATATATATATATAAAATCTATGGGTCTATATTAAATCATCGAACGCTTAATAAAGCAAACGATTTATCAAACCCATGTAAGCAAAAGCTTACAATCTCGAACGCTTAAATCGCTGTTCACAAAACAAAAAAAATGTTTTTAAGACATTAGATAAATTTCGGGGCTTTGTCCTCCACACCCCTCTACTTAAATATACCAACTTTAAGATCGCACTACAGTCATGAAAATGTCAAAGTAACAGAAGCAGCCAAGCGATTTCTTTCCCAGGGAAAGAATTCGCTTATATGCCATTTCACTATTTTGCCTTTTCGTGCTTTCAAGTTGGATAAAGACGCATTTGAAGGAATGCATCTTCGATCATTTAATAGGAACCCACAAAGCCTGAAACAGCACTCGCCATGTTCCAATAATGTAGTTAATAATCAGTACTCAATGTTATGGCATAAAACCATTTTAATCCGTAACAGGCAAAATCAACAGTCATCAATGTATGGCCTCTGTTACTTACAAATCGGTTTTACCATATAGGCATCATCAGTGCTTGTGCTTTTGAATTTATATCTTTTATTGAATGTATGTTAGGGATTATAGTACTGAGAATACTGTCAGTTTAAGTGCTGTCTATTTAAAAGAAAATGGCTATTATGGATTAAAATTAATTTATGCCATAATGGTGAGTAGCAGTTGTTATTAACTACATTACTGGAACACAGCGAGTACTGGATGTCTCATGTTTCAGGCTGGATATTTTTTCCATGCACCACTTTTTGTTCCATGCAACTTTTGGTCTGGGCACAGTTCAGTTTTGGTGAGAGAGATATGGGAGAGACCATATGACTGAAGTCTTGAAACTTCGAAAAGTAAAAAAAAAAACTTTTTTTTTTATGTTTTTACATGTGCAAGCCCCCCCCCCCCCATACCCCCTGCTAATTAAATATACCAACTGTGAGACTACAGTATAGCAAGGAAAAAGGTAAATATACAGATGTTATATGATCCTATCTCACCTACATTCTGTACTGATGGGTTCGGGGCCGATCCTCGGCTCCGACTCGGCACGCTATACTATAGAGCGAAGTCTCTAATTGGCTGAGCTATTCTACATCCCAGGATGCACCACTACTACTTCCCCAGATCTCGTTTGCAGCTTGATAGCAATAGACGTGGTCTCAACTTGGCTGGGCTAAGTACCTTTTACTGACTGATTTTCTATCAGAAATTTTCTAATTTTCAACCAAAATCTGTTTTAACAGCTACTTGTTGTGTCTGCGTGTTTTTTTCTGAAAGTTTGTGTGTGAATTTTGTTAGCGCTAAGTTCCCGCTTATTAGTGGAAGTTTCCTCGCGCTCTACTTCATATTTGTTAAATACTTGTGTTGCTTAGTATTTTTGTGTTTTCTCCAACGACAAGGTCCCGTTTTAGTTAGAGGGGCCTTGCCCTCGCGCTCTGTAGAGCGGTGTTAGGCCTATCCTGTTTAAGTTAGAGGGATTAGTCTATCTCTGTGGTAGTTTTTGTCCTAGTCTGTGGTAGCGTGTTTCCTTGTAGAAATGTCGAAGGAGCCATAGGCCTTAGGGTTTTAAAAAATGTACCAAGTGTGGGTACAAAATGTCAATCACGGATGACCATTCTCTGTGTTTATTGCCTAGGTCCTAAACACCTTCAAGAATCGTGTAGTGTATGTCACGCCTTTTCTTCTCGTGTCCTCCAAGAGAGGAAAAACAAATTGATATTGAAGGGGCTCATCACCCCTTCTTTTGAGGAGGCTTTATCTTCTTCCCCCTCTCCTTCCAGGAAGAAGTCTTCGGCTCCGACCAGTACGTCGGAGCCGACAGCTAAGAAATCAAGGCAGGCTTCTCCGTCGGCTCCACGGACTTCGGAGCCGAGGTCGGAAGGTCTGCCTCGATGCCTCCAGCCTCGACTCCTCTGTCTTCGGAGCCGAGTGCTCGAGCATCGAGAGGCGGGTCACCTTCTTCGGCTCCATTGGTCTCGGAGCCGAGAAAGGTCGCTCGCTCAGACTCTTCTACCTCGGCGCCGAAGTCCCCGTCGGCTCAGAGGGAAATTTCTGTGCTGGTGGAATCTCCCTCGGCGCCGATATTACTTGAGACTATTTGGAGCCGGTCCCCCAGTCTTTCGGAACCAGCGGAGAAGTCAACTCGGGCCCGATCGGTCTCTTCTCGGTCTTCGAGGATGTCCGATTCGGATATAGACAGGGTGCTGCAAAGGCTGTTCCAGTCTTCGGTTTTCCAATTCGGATATAGACAGGGTGCTGCAAAGGCTGTTCCAGTCTTCGGTTTTCCAAAAGTTAGTCTCTGCTCCAGCCCAGTCGGCTTCGGAGCCGATTGTCCACCCTGTTGTATTGGTTCCTTCTCCAACAGCCTCGGCGCCGTTGGAGTCGGTGCTAGTGGAGCCAGTGGAGGTTCTCTGGTCGGCTCCGACCCTTACTCCAACCCCGACCTTCGGGTCGGAGTTCGGTACACGGACCTCCTCGGTCGGCCCCGGGGGGACGCTTTGGGTCCGATGCTTTCGGTTCTGAGCCTCCCTCTCGGTGCGTCCGCTGCGGGAGTGCCGTCTACTGTTGTGGCCTTGGGGGTCGGACCTTCCCAGGACTCGGGGGGGGGGGGGGTCCGGCCTTCAGGGCCATGAGGAGTGCTTTGGCCAAATCTTCCTCGGCTACCTCCACCATCTCTCCGGCACCTTCCCTTGGCACGGAGACTAGTTCCTTTGTTGTCCCCCTGTCTCAAGACAGCGGAGCCGTGGGGCCTGAGGTCACCCCCATTGGGGATTCCTCCCTTCCTGGGGGTCCTTCCGAAGCTTCTTCAGAGGAACCTCCCAGGAAGAGACAGTGTAAAAGGAAGCACGTCGACTCGCCTGATGAGTCTTTCACCTCGGACACCGACTTCGATGATGCGGAGGGGTCACCCAAGTCATCCTCGGATGATGTCTCCTTTGTGGACATCTTAGAAATCCTCAAGCAACGAGGCGACTGGCAGTCCAAACCCCCTTCCGCTGAGGAGTCTGTATTCCTCAAGGCCTTTGGGGCTCAGCCTTCCGCCTCCTGGGTGTCTCCGCCCTTCGATGAGCTCTTGGATTTGATCTCGAAGGCGTGGAGCACCCGGATTCTGTGGAACCGGTGCCAGCTCGCCCGAATAAATTTCTGTCAGCCCCCCCTGAAAAGGAATTCTTATCTAAAGGTGTGGCCGTAGATGCCCTAGTGGTGGCATCTGCTACCCAGCAAGATGTGGCAGAGGCTTCGACGACTGTTCATCCTCCTAATAAAGAGTCCAGGAGTATGGATCGGTACGGGAAGCGCACCCTTACTTCAGCGGCCTTTACTTTAAGGTCTCTGAATTACCTGACGCACTTCACCAGACTTCAGAGGGATCTGGTCAAGGAACTTTCAGATACCCTCTCTGGTAACCTACCTGAGCAGTTGGCCCAGACGGTTAGCTCTCAGTTGGCTACTCTATCATCAATATCGAACTCGTCCATGAGGCTCATTTCATATGCGGCCGAGGGGGCGAGTAGAGCGGCGGGTACAGGTGTTGCTCTACGGAGACGAGCCTGGCTCCGCCTGTGTCATTTTGCGGAGGCCTTCAAGTCTTCTTTTGCCGACGCTCCCTTTGATGGGTCCTCCTTGTTTGGACCCAAGGTAAAGGACACCTTGACCCGCTGTGAACAAGAGGGTAAGACTTTGACTGCCGTAGGGGCACGGTTTTCCACTCCCTTCCGACCTTATCCCAAGGCTAGAAGAGGGGGGAAAATGTGGTTCCGCAAATCTCAGAAGACTTACCCCTCACAGCAGGATGATCCCCCTTCTAGAGGCAGAGGGGGGGGGGGAATTTTTCAGGAAGACGCCGTCCCAGAGGTGGCAGAGGCCCCCGCAACACTGGAGACCTAGAGTCCTTTCGTGGCTCTTCAACCTTCCAGCATCCCTGAAGGATTGCCCGACTGCGCCGCTCCGGAGCCAGTCGGGGGTCGTTTTTCGAGGCACCTAAAGGCCTGGGAGAATATCCCTCAGGACCGATGGGTGCTCCGGATCATTGCCGGAGGTTACAACATCCCCTTTTCTCAGCCCCCCCACCATCCCGGAAAATCCCGGACCCACCACCCAGTCAACGGGATCTCGCAGCCATCGAAATTTCAAAGCTGCTTCAAAAAAGAGTCATCCAACCGGTCCCCGAAGACCAGACCAGATTAGGGACTTGCTCAAGATTCTTTTTGGTGCCAAAAAGACTGGGGACATGAGGCCCATTTTGGATCTCAGCAAGCTCAACCGTTCTGTCAAGAAGTCCAAGTTCCGGATGGTCACCTTACAATCCATTCTCCCGCTGCTGGAGAAAGGTGTTTGGATGTGCTCCATAGATCTCAAGGATGCCTATTATCATATCCTGATAGATCGGGCGTCCAGGAGACACTTGCGCTTCAGCCTGGGAGACAGTCATTTCCAGTTCCGCGCACTGCCCTTTGGTTTCACCACAGCCCCCAGGGTGTTCACCAAATGTTTGGCGGTGGTGACTGCTCACCTGAGAAGTCTAGGATTCCAGGTGTTTCCCTACCTAGACGACTGGTTCCTAACTGCCACTTCCAGGCGTCTACTCTTACAGAACCTTACAGCCACCATATCTCTAGGCAACTCCCTAGGAATCACCTTCAATTGGGAAAAGTCGGTGTTGCTGCCATCTCAGCGCATACGATTTATCGGAGTAGAGATAGATTCCAAGCAAATGCAGGTCTATCTTCCTACAGAGAGGATAGAAATATTACAATCTCAAGTCCGAGCATTGCTCTTCAAACGCCGAGCCCCAGCAAGGATGGTCCTACAACTGTTGGGTTCCATGTCGGCTACCGTTCTCCTAGTTCCCTTAGCAAGATTGCATATGAGGATTCTCCAGTGGCTCCTGTCAGTCCACTGGTCGTATCAGGATCTCCCTCTCAGTCACCTCATTATTATCACGGAGACGTGCAAACAGGACCTCCGTTGGTGGCTTCTTTCCTCCAACCTGGACCAGGGGCGACCCTTCGTCCCTCCACCTCCAGTGGGCACTGTGACTACGGACGCCTCCCAGACGGGGTGAGGGGGACATTACCTGGGCAGGTCAGTCCAAGGCAAGTGGCACCACGACGAGAGTTCCCTACACATCAACATACTGGAGATGAGGGCGGTGCTTCTATCACTACAAGCATTACACAGTTACCTCCCCCAGGGCATGATTGCCATTCAGTCCGACAACATGTCAGAAGTCTGGTACCTGAACAAGCAGGGAGGGACCAGGTCCTACCCCCTTTGCAGAGAGGCCATGAAAGTATGGGATTGGGCTATTGCAACCAACCGTTTCTTGGTAGCAACACACATTCCGGGGAGATCCAATGTGATAGCCGACAGACTGAGCAGAACTGTTCTCTCCCCGCACGAGTGGTCTCTGAACGACAGAGTGGCAACTCAGATCTTCAGAAGATGGGGAACTCCTTGTTGCGACCTCTTTGCAACTCCTCTCAGCACGCAATGTCTACAGTTCTTTTCTCTCACCCTAGTTCCGGGGGGGTTTCCCAAGGACGCCCTAGTCCAAGCTTGGCCCACCGGCCTACTGTACGCCTTCCCACCGGTTCCCCTTCTTCCCAGGGTGATCCAGAAGGCGATTCACTTGCAGTGCAAGATGATTTTAGTTGCCCCATACTGGCCTCGTCAAGTCTGGCTGCCCTTTCTTCGAAAATACGCACTGGACGGTCCATGGTTCCTGGATCAGGTTCCAGATCTCTTGATCCACCAGTCGGGTCAGCTTCATCAGTCCCTTCATTCGTTGAGGTTAACAGCTTGGCTCCTCCACTTCCGACCATAGTCAGGAACCAGGTTTTGGACTCGGAAGTCATACATATCTTGTCCTCGGCCCACAAGAGTTCGACTAAGAAAATGTATAACAGCAAATGGAAGAGATTCGCCATTTGGGCACAACTCCAGGGATTAGATCCCATTACTGCCCCGGTGTCTGAAATTTTGAAATTTTTAGCTTCCTTATTCAATCAAGGTTCTTCAGTCTCTACCATCAAGGTTCAATTAGCGGCTATTTCCAATTTTCATGAAAATATAGACCCACCTTTGATGAGCAATAAGTTGTGTAGTTGTGTAAAGCCTTCATGAAAGATGCTGGGCTGCTATGACCTCGATTTCTTATCCCGCTCCACCGTGGGATCTTAATTTCGTATTAGGTGCTTTGACCTCTTCCCCCTTCGAACCGGCAGCAACTTGTGACTTGAAATTTCTTTCTTGGAAGACTGCCTTTTTGGTGGCAGTTACGTCAGCCAGAAGAGTTTCGGAACTTCAAGCCCTATGTGTCAAACCACCGTACCTGGTTTTTCACAAGGATAGAGTATCCCTCAGGCCTAATCCATCCTTTGTTCCCAAAGTTTGTTCTGGTTTTTGTCTTCAACAGTCATTGGAACTCCCAGTTTTCTTCCCCAACTACTCAGACAGAGCGGAATATATCTTCCATTCATTGGATGTTCACAGGCAATTGTGTTTCTACTTAGATAGGACACATCAAACACGGAAAACAGATCAGTTGTTTGTGTCCTTTTTGGACAATAAATTGGGCAAAGCCGTCACGAAGGTCACTATTGCTAAGTGGATCAGAGACTGTATCAGTCATTCTTACTTTCTTTCTAATAGAGAGCTTACAACCACTGTGAAAGCTCATTCTACAAGGGCTATGGCTACTTCGACAGCCTTTCATTCCAAGCATGCCATTAGTGACATTTGTGCGGCGGCTACCTGGTCTTCTCCTCACCTTCATTTCTCATTACAAATTGGATGTGGCATCTCGGGGGCGAGCTTCCTTCGGTTCCACAGTTCTCAGGAGTGTTTTCCAGTGAGCCACCCAGGAATCAGTTGCTAGGGACGCTGTCCCATCAGTACAGAATGTAGGCGAGATAGGATCACATAACATCTTTTAGTTATGTACTTACCATAACTTTAGATGTTTGGGATCCATCTCGCCTACATTCCTAATAACCCACCCTCCTTCCCCCTGCCTTGGAGATCAGAAGAGACCGGACGGTTCAGTTTAGCCGTTTCATCTTGAAACACCTGGCAATGTTATTTCAACTGTCTATGACTGTGTGCATGTGTGCGGACAAACAAGATCTGGGGAAGTAGTAGTCGTGCATCCTGGGATGTAGAATAGCTCAGCCAATTAGAGACTTCGCTCTATAGTATAGCGTGCCGAGTCGGAGCCGAGGATCGGCTCCGAACCCATCAGTACAGAATGTAGGCGAGATGGATCCCAAACATCTAAAGTTATGGTAAGTACATAACTAAAAGTTCCGCACTGTACAGAAATCTCCATTTAAATGGTTCAAAGTTTCAAAACTTCGATCTTACTGTCTCGACCATAACAAATTTGAAGTTTTGAAATGTCAAAATTTAGAAGTAGACGTGTATGTGTGTGTGTGTGTGTGTGTGTGTGTGTGTGTGTGTGTGTGTGTGTGTGTGTATAATATATATATATATATATATATATATATATATATATATATATATAATGTGTGTGTGTATGTATGTGTGTGTGTATATATATATATATATATATGTGTGTGTGTATATATATATATATATATATATATATATATATATATATATATATGTGTGTGTGTGTGTACATACACGCACACATGTATATACTACATATACACACACACACACAAAGATATATACAGACACAATTTACATATACAAACACAAATCATTTACAAAGAACAGAGCAAAACCTTAAGCCTTCTCAACCTCTTAGTTCAGGAAAATCAGTGGGGCAATGGGATGATGGGAGTGAGTGGCTGACATTGATTTACCCATCTTAGCGGGGGAGTGAGTAGCTAACATTGATTTACCCATCTTAGCGGGAAAGAGGCAGTCTATGCACACTGCAGTAAAGGAGCATTATGAGCCTGGTAAGATTTGAGCTGCAAAAATGGTGTGCCACTTACTCAGGAGTTTGCATATGAGAGGAAGCTTGTATGCACATCCCAAAGGTTGCGATTGTGCAGCTTGCAAGGCTGCCACATTGAGTGGCGAGATTTAGGCACACACTCTACCAGTAGTATGATGCTGGACCAGCATCCTCAACCTCCTCACTAGTTCTGAATGTGTGTCATTTTGAATCCAGATGAGGCTAGGTTGGGTCTGGTAGAGCCAGTGAATAAGAAAAGGATCAGGTGACAGCTGATGTTTTTTTTTTCCTTCCCACAGCTAACCATCGGAGACAATAACTCATACTCTGGGACAGATTTTTGATATAGCTCTTTTACACTTACACTTAGAAAGTTGTTAAAACAACATGTTTTGCCTTACCTTGTATTTTCAGGAGGATATAAAGCTTGAAACTCAAATACCTGTTATTATTTAGTAGCTCATACTTGAATACTTTGCAGGAATAGGACTTTTTATTTTTTTTTTTAAAGCAGCAGTGTGGCAACTTCACCATGACAGACAAGCTATGTGGCTCTTTAAAGATGTGGATAGATGCCCCAGAAGTCTTATCAGCCAATTGGCTATTAAAAATGTGACATCAAGTGCATCTTCATCACTTATCAGCTTTCTGTTAAACAGAGAGCTACAAGATCATTGGGCAGTTGAATAATAAAATAACTAAAATAATACAGTATATTCTAGACTCTCTTTCTGGAAAGTAGCATGGAACATATCAATGTATTTGCCTTCTTGAGCAGTTTTTCCAGTGGTGCACAACATGAACTTCCAAGGAGCATATCCAGCACAAAACCAGTTAAAGAAAACCAAGGGAATGAGGATAACTACTTTTTCTTTAAAAATTCAATAAAAAGGTTATTTTATTGAACTATTTTGCAGATGTATAGTCACACTGCTTATCAGTTGAGTTTGTACATCTGTAATTAAAATATAAAGAACCAGCTATACCCTGCAGGCATGACGGGGAACACTGTCTTTTGTGCTTGGTTGCAGGTACTGTTCCAATGATTGCTCAAATGACATACTAGGCATGAATGTGTTAACACTACTCATATAGGATGTTCTTCATTCCACATTGCTGCAGTCCTAACCATTGGGTAGTCCGCTGTCCAGTCGGCCCGAATACCAAAGTATATGGCTGACGTCGGTCAAGGCGCATTAGACTGACGTCAGGACGTCAGGGTACTAATGCGCATGACCGACGTCATATCCTCAGTCTTTTTTGCCGCATGGTCCGATGCAGAAGCAGTTTTGTGAGTGCAGGTTGGCGTTCTGAAATTTTCTGAAGTCAGAGTTTCAGACCGAATCAAAGTTGGCTAAGTACCCCGTTGGGGAATATTTTGTTTTTTTCTTGCCTCGGTATTTAACCGGATGTCAGAAAAAGTGAATAACTGTATTTCTTGTGGGAAACAGATACCTCATAGGGATTACCATACCTTGTGTATACCTTGTTTAGGGCCTGAGCACGACGTTGTTGGATGCCGCTCTTGTGCTAGATTTAACAAACGCACCATTAAGAGAAGGTTAGACTGTGCCAGGTTAGTTTTTGGGAAGCGTTGTAATTATAAAATGCCATCGGATGCTCCGACGCCCGCTTCGTCCAAAAAGCGCAAGGACAAAGCAGCAAAGCCTAGAGTAGAAGAACCGGCAGTCCCGGACGTCGGTTCTTTAGAAGGCTCAGTGGAGCCGGAGGTTTTGCCAGGAGTTTCTTTGGAGTCTCAGGGAGAGACTTTACTGTTACAGGATGTGTCCTCTCAGGAGGTAGGCCAGGCTGAAGGGGCTTCTCAGGTGGCTGTTCTTCCCTCTCTTTCTAAGGTGGTTAGAGCCTCCCCTTCTGTTTCCAAGGCTTCTTTGAGAGGCAGGCCAGGTTTAACTTCAGTGGGGGTTTCTCCTAGCTCTTCAGGATCTTTGCCTAAGAAACATATGCTTAAAATGGCAGAGGATTTGATTACTATGATTAGAGGTTCTATGCCCCCTCCTGATAAGAGGCCTAGGGTGGAGCCTGAGTTTGAGAGTTTTGAGCAGTGTTCGGAGGCTTCTGAGTCTTCGGCTGAAGACTTGCAGGAGTTTCCTCCTTATTCTGATTCTGATGTGGATGATTCTACTCCTTCAGCTTCTCCTCCTGAGGATTTTTCATTTTCAGAGACTCTGCATTCCATGAGGGAGCATTTTAAATGGGAAGGTCAGGATTTCTCTGATTCCAGGAAGAGGCTTAGGGAATTCTTGTTTTTTACCCCAGCATAGGCCTTTAGCTATACCTCCTGTTCTGAATGTGGTGGAAGATGTTTTGCAGAGGCTTCCCTGAACCCTGATTCTTTGCCTCCTGCCCCAGTTAAACCGGATAGGTACTATAGGGTGCCTGAAGCTCATAAGTATCTTTTTAAGAGTCCTAGGGCAGACCCAGAAACTGTCTCTCAGGGGCCTAAAGGTGTTAAGGCTTCTGTTGTTAAAAATCCTGTTCCTCCTGATAAAGAGGCAAGGGCTTTGGATAGATGGGGAAAGAAGGTGTATACTTCTTCCACTTTAGCCATGAGGGCGTTGAATTGCCAGTTTCACATGTTAAAATATCAAAATTATCTCCTTTCACAATTGAAGTCTAAGGTGGATGCTCTGGCGGAAGGTATTGAGTGTAAAGAGTTGCAGGATTTAGTTCATGTGTCTGAACAGGTGGGTAAGCATTCATTGCAATGTGGTTTTGATGCTGTGCAGGCCTCCTCGAGGGTGGCTGCCACTGGTTCTGTTCTTCGTAGGCACGCCTGGTTGAGGGATCAGAATTTAGCTGAGCATGTTAAGACAAGGATTTTGGATGCTCCTTTACAGTCTGACGTGTTGTTTGGTTCGCCTGTGGAAGCAGTTTTAAAGAAAATGGAGGACAAGGCTAAGTCTATGCAAACTGTTAAAGATTTTCTGCAGGTGCAGCCTCCGAAGTTTAGTAGAAATTGGCCTACTAAGGGATGGACATATCCTGCTTATGATTCCCAGTCTAGGGGTAGGTCTAGACATGGTAGGGGCAGAGCTCAAGGTTCTTTTAGGCCTAGAACAGGAGTTCACCTGCTCAGACTTCTGGTGAGGGCAGGGGTCAGTCCTTTCAGTAAACAGACCCAATGACCTGCCTTTTCAGCTGCCAGTACATTCTCGTCTGGCAGCACCTTTGGGAGGAAGGCTGGCTCTTTTCAAAGAAAATTGGGATTTAATTACCCAAGACAGATGGGTTTTGGGTATCATTCACCACGGTTACAGGTTTTATTTCCATACCTTGCCTCCTTTCAAAGGCATGCCAGACATTCCTCCTCTGCAAAGAAAAGAGGCTCACAAGCAAATTTCTCTGTTACTCCAAATAGGGGCCATTCAGCCAGTCCCTGTGCCAGAAAGGGGCCTAGGATTTTATTCTCGCCTGTTCCTAGTACCAAAGAAGGGGGACACGTGGAGACCAATTTTGGATTTATCTATCCTCAACACTTATCTGGACATTCCCAAGTTCAAAATGTTGACGTTACAACAGCTTTTACCTCTGCTGGGCAAAGATCACTGGATGGTAACTTTAGATCTCAAGGAGGCTTACCTTCATGTGCCTATCAGACTAAGTTGCAGGAAGTATCTGCGCTTTCGAGCTGGAAATTCCCATTATCAGTTCTCTGCATTGCCCTTTGTCTTATCTACTGCGCCCAGAGTTTTCACAAAGGTTCTGGCTCCAGTGATAGCTTACTTCAGGCTAAAAGGAATTCAAATCTATCCTTACTTGGACGACTGCCTGATTCTGGCTCAAGAAAAGGAAGACCTTTTACAGCATTTGGAATATGTGATAGCAGTGCTAAGATGCCTAGGGTATTCTGTGAACGAAATAAAGTCCAGTCTAGTACCCTCTCAAGACATGTGCTTTCTGGGTGTGAGACTGAATACAGCAGCCCAGATGGCCTTTTTAACCCCGGACAAACAAAAGAATCTTTCCATTTACTTCCATCAACTATCTCTTCAGTCCGGGCTGACTGCAAGGACAGTCCTTCAAGCCTTAGGGTTCATGGCATCTTGTATTCTGGTGCTTCCCAATGCCAAACTGCATATGAGGAAGCTGCAATGGTATCTCAAAATGTATGGACACAGCACTGCCAGGATTTGGACACTGTCATTCAAATAATACCTTGCATTCAAAAGGAATTTTTGTGGTGGGCTCAGGAATGTCACCTAAACAAGGGACTCTCTGTGACCCGGCCAGAGGCGAGTCAGATTCTAACGACAGATGCCTCAGACATAGCTTGGGGAGCTCATCTGAATGGAAAGTGGATACAAGACAAGTGGCCTGCCAGACTACAGCATCTACATATCAACATGAAGGAGATGTTAGCAGTCCAGTTTGCATTAATGGCTTTCAAGGAGTTACTTCTTCCAGGGCAGGTGTTGATTCTAACAGACAACACAACTGTCATGTGGTACATCAACAAACAAGGGGGAACACATTCTTACCCTCTATGCAGGCAAGCAATGATTTTATGGGAGACTGCGCTCAGCTTGCAACTAACTCTTCAGGCAAGGTTTCTGCCGAGCACAGAACTCCTTAGCAGATGTGTTAAGCAGGCAAATCATGGATCCCCACGAGTGGAAACTGGATCTTCATGTATTTCGAAATTGACAGTGTCATGGGGAACTCCAGACATAGATCTGTTCGCTTCTCCACTAAACCACCAGCTGCCAAAGTTTTGCACGAAAAGGTTTCATCACACAGCTTGGAAAGTGGATGCTCTTTCTTTCAGTTGGAAAAATCTTCATGTGTATGCCTTTCCACCTCTGCCTCTTCTCCCAAAGGTACTCCTAAAGGTCAGACAAGACAAGCCAAGGATGATTTTAATAGCTCCAGATTGGCCTCGGCAACACTGGTACCCATTACTGAGGAGTCTGGTAAGGAAGCCTCCATGGCCTTTACCTTTGATTCCACACCTATTGTCTCAGAGGGACGGTCATCTACTCAATGTCAAGCTTCACTCTCTTCATCTAACAGCCTGGCATATTCTGTTTTGAAACACAGCAGGTCTCAACTTCCTCAACAAGTTTTGAATGTGATTATGGAAGCCAGAAGACCTAGTACAAGGAAAGTGTACGCAGAAAAATGGAAGAGATTTTTATTTTGGAGTGCAGCAAAGAATTTGGAGATTTCTGAGCCTAATTTGAGTGTGGCTCTTCAATGTCTTACTGAGTTATTGGACAAAGGTTTGTCTTTCTCTTCCATTAAGATTCATGCTGCAGCAATTTCAGCTCACTATGATTGTGACCCACCATTGTTTTCGCATCCTTTGTTCAAGCAATTTCTTAGAGGGGCAAAGAATATAAGACCCCCACGTAGAGCTCCTACTCCTGCTTGGGATCTAAATTTTGTGTTGGAGAAACTTACTCTACAACCTTTTGAGCCTGCGGCTACTGCTGACTTGAAATACTTGTCATGGAAGACTGCTTTTTTGTTGGCCATTACTTCTGCAAGAAGGGTTTCTGAATTGCAGGCCCTTATGGCAGTAGAGCCTTTTTTGATTTTCCATAAGGATAGGGTATCATTACGTACTAATCCTTCTTCTTTTATGCCTAAGGTGGTTTCTAGTGTGGCTTTAAACCAAACTATTCATTTGCCTACTTTCTATGCAGATCCCCAAAATAAGGGGGAAAAGATTTTGCACACTTTAGATGTACACAGGCAGTTGCGTTATTATTTAAGCAGGACTAAGGATTTTAGGCAGTCTCAGCAGTTGTTTATTTCTTTTGCTTTGAGTTCTCAGGGCAAGCCTGTGTCAAAACAAACTATTTCTAAGTGGATTGGGTTTTGCATTGCATTTTGTTATTCCCATCATGGCAAGGAGATTCCAGCTGGGATTAGGCCTCATTCCACTAGGGCTACTGCCACTTCAACAGCATTTCTAAGGGGGGTGGCAACTAAGGATATTTTGGAGGCAGCTACTTGGAGTTCGTGCATACTTTCTCTAAGCATTACCACCTTCCTCTCTACTCTAAATCTAGGGCTGGTTTTGCCACAGCTATTTTGCAAGGCATGTTGACAGCTCCTGCTTCCTTATGATTTGACAGCCTCCCTTACCTCTGCTTTGGGATTCTACCCAATGGTTAGGACTGCAGCAATGTGGAATGAAGAACATAGTACAGTTTTGTACCTACCATAAATGCAGATGTTCGAGGATCCACATTGCTGCAGTCCAATTTACCCTCCCTCCTTCCCCTCTGTGTTTAGGGGTGGTTGTGTGGGTGAGGTTATACTCTTGTAATTTTGTATATATTGTACATATTTTTGGTGCAGGAGTGTTGGGTGTTTTTGGTTTTGGCCTTGTCTTTTTAGGGTCTTCTGACATCTGGGGCAAGAAAAGACTGAGGATATGACGTCGGTCATGCGCATTAGTACCCTGACGTCCTGACGTCAGCCTAATGCGCCTTGACCGACGTCAGCCATATACTTTGGTATTCGGGCCGACTGGACAGCGGACTACCCAATGGTTAGGACTGCAGCAATGTGGATCCTCGAACATCTACATTTATGGTAGGTACAAAACTGTACTTTTTGCAGAATGTGTCCTCACCAGTACCCTTACACTATCAGTGAATTATCAGTGAAGTGTAGCTCAAGGTGTGTGTGTGTGTGTGTGTGTGTGTGTGTGTGTGTGTGTGTGTGTGTGTGTGTGTGTGTGTGTGTGTACTGGAGGGGGCTGTACTGATGCAGTGAGACTAAAGAATGAACAAATTATTTTCATGCTATTCTTCTCAGTTTACTGACCAAATAATATTCCATCAAAATGCTTGTGTACAACTCCTTTTGAAAATGATTTGAAATCACTTCTAGTTAAAGAGTTAAGAAACATGCACCTCTTAACAGAGCATTCATTTAAAAAAAAAGCCTAATCATTCAAAATTCAGGGATTTTAAAATTACATTTCAAAGACCTTATAAATCTCATCTTGCAGTTTTAGCCTTGATGCTGATACAATCACATTTATGTATAAATGATTATGGCAAATAAACCCACCAAGGAGCTATGGAAGTTTAATATTTAAAGGATTCAATGACAGTGGGCAATGTAGTTTTAAAAAATTAAATGACAGTTGACAGATTAGATTGAGTTAGATCAGCTAAAGCTAAAAGACATAGTCGATTTCTAATAACTCATGAAACCATTCCAAACCAACAGTGTGTGGTATACTGGGAAACGATTCTACCACATCGGTAGTAACTAATTCCAGGTCCTTATTGAACCTGTCGGGGGTAATGTTTTTCACGAGTTATTGGAAATCGACTATTTGGAACCCAGGAGGTGAACCTTATATTAGAATTTATGGAGACCATCTCAAGAAATAATTTTGTGTTTTCAAAGGGGAATACTATAAACAGGAGAGGGCAGTAGCATTAGGGGCCGCTTGTGCCCCCTTGTATGCAAATTGTGTTTTATACTGTTGGGAAAGGAAATTTGTCTTTGAAACTTGAGTGGTTTAGATATATTATATTTTATACCAGGTTCCTTGACGACATTTGTCTTTTTTGGCTGGGACTGGGGATAAGTTTATTCAATTTCTGAGTTACATTAATAGCACTACCAAATGTTTTTAAAGTTTACATACAACTTATCTACACAGACCGTTAACTAATTGGATGTTTCCATCCACAAAGATTATGCCAATAACTGCTTACAATCCAAGATTTTTTGAAAACACACGTTTTCAAATTTTTATTTACACTTTGACAGTAGACATCCCTTTTCGCAGAAGAAAGGGATAGTCAAGGGGCAGTTAATCAGAGGCTCCATGATTTAAACTTTCAGAAAGAGACAATTTATTAAAGAACTTTTTTACAAAGGAAGTACCCGTGTTGACTTATAGACAGTTTGACAGAAGTGGTTAGAGACAGGGAACCGAAATATAAGCCCCTTTTAGGTTTGGATTGTTTGCCATATACAACCAGTGAGCAGATTGATGGAGATTTTGGCTCCGCTTTTAGCCACATGTATTCAGCTACGTCCTCAGATATATAGAGAACATTATTAAGAAATACTGCGGAGTGCTTACAATCAATGAAGATACCAACAAATGTTTACCTAAGCAACCTAGATTTATTAGGAGAAGGGACACGAATCGGAAGGAGATCTTTGAGAGGGGAGATTGTGTTGATTTCAGGCTGAACAACAGGAAACCTGGTACATTTAGTTGTGGGTTTTGCAATCAATGCACTCTCATGGCCGACCAGGAGAGTATTTATTTTGCAGGAAGGGACTTTTTATTTAAGTTCTTGGGACACTATAACTGTAATAGTACAGGAGTAGTGTATTTGGTTACCTCCTGAAGTATGTCCCAGTTTTTACATTGGGAAAATGGAGAGGTGCTTAAGGAATCGGGCATATGAACACTCATATGGTATAGTAAGAGAAAAGGAGGCTAGTGCACTGTTTAAGCACGTTAAAACTGCAGGAATGACAAATTCAGGTTCTTTGTTATAGAACAAGTCTTGCATGACCCCAGGGGTGGTTCTTGGGAAGCCAGATTAGAATATAGGGAGTTATTCTGGCAGATTAAACTGGATGCAGGCAATTCCCCGGGGTTGAATTATTATATTAGTATTAACAGTGTCTTTAAACTAAGGGCTGCTAAATTGTGAAAGATTGTATTAATACAGCATTGTTCAAGGACATATTTTAATCACTGCATTTAATACACAGTGTTAATTTTATTCTGTGTGCCCTGAGGATTAAAGGGTTAACACTGTAGATGTTCTTCATCTCACATTGCTGCAGTCCTTACACTTGGGTAGTCCGCTGTCCTCGGTCGGCCTGAATATCAAAGTATAAGGCTGACGTCGGTCAAGGCGCATTTGACTGACATCAGGACGTCAGGGTACAAATGCGTATGACCGACGTCATATCCTCAGTCTTTTTTGCCGCATGGTCCGATGCAGAAGCAGTATTGCAAGTGCCGGTTGGCGTTCTGAGATTTTTCGTTTTCGAAGTTTCAGACCGAGTTCAAAGTTGGCTAAGTACCCCGTTGGGGAATATTTTAGTTTTTTCTTGCCTCAGTGATTTACCGGATGTCAGAAAAAGTCAATAATTGCATTTCTTGTGGGAAACAGATACCGCATAGAGATTATCATACTTTGTGTATTCCTTGCTTAGGGCCTGAGCACGACGTTGTTGGCTGTCGCTCTTGTGCTAGATTCAATAAACGCACTATAAAGAGAAGGTTGGATTGTGCCAGGTTAGTCTTTGGGAAGCGGTGCAATTATAAAATGCCGTCGGATGCTCCGACGCCCGCTTCTTCGAAGAAGCGCAAGGACAAAGCAGTTAAGCCTAGGCTAGAAGAACCGTCTGTACCGGACGCCGGTTCTTTAGAGGTGTTGGTGGAGCCGGTGGCTCCACCGGAGGTTTCTTTGTGTTCCCAGGGTGAGACTTTATTATTGCAAGATGTGGCCTCTCAGGAGGCAGGTCAGGCTGAGGGGCTTCTCAGGTTACTATACTCCCTCCCTTCCTAGGGTGGCTAGGCCCTCTCCTTCTGTGTCAAGGGCTTCTCCCAGGCGCAGGCCAGGTTCAGTTTCAATTGGTGTCACCCCTAGTTCTTCTGGAACTGTGCCTAAGAAGCATATGCTTAAAATGGCAGAAGATTTGATTACTTTGATTAGGGTTCTATGCCCCCTCCTGATAAGAGACCTAGGGTGGAGCCTGAGCTAGGGAGTTTTGAGCAGGCTTCAGATGTTTCAGAGTCTTCGGCTGAAGACTTGCAGGAGTACTCTCCTTATTCTGATTCTGATGTGGATGATTCTACTCCTTCTGCTTCTCCTCCTGAGGATTTTTCTTTTCAGAAACTCTTCATTCCATGAGGGAGCATTTTAAGTGGGAAGGTCAGGACTTCTCTGATTCCAGGAAAAGGCTTAGGGAATTTTTTTTTTACCCCAGCATAGGCCTTTGGCTATACCTCCTGTTTTAGATGTTGTGGAAGGAGGTTTTACAGAGGCTTCTCTTAATCCTGATTCTTTGCCTCCTGCTCCTGTTAAACCGGATAGGTATTACAGGGTGCCTGAAGCTCATAAGTTTCTTTTTAAGAGTCCTAGGGCAGACCCAGAAACTGTTAGCCAGGGGCCTAAAGGTGTTAAGGCTTCTGTTGTAAAGAATCCGGTTCCTGCAGACAAAGAAGCCAGGGCCTTGGATAGATGGGGAAAGAAAGTTTATACTTCTTCCACTCTTGCTATGAGGGCTTTGAATTGCCAGTTTCACATGTTGAAATACCAAAACTATCTCCTTTCACAATTGAAGGCTAAGGTTGATGCTCTGGCAGAAGGTATTGATTGTAAAGAGTTGCAAGATTTAGTACATGTTTCTGAACAGGTGGGTAAGCATTCTTTGCAATGTGGTTTTGATGCTGTACAGGCCTCGTCTAGGGTGGCTGCCACTGGGTCAGTTCTTCGCAGGCACGCCTGGCTGAGGGATCAGAATTTGTCTGACCATGTTAAAACAAGGATTTTAGATGCTCCTTTGCAATCTGATGTGTTGCTTGGTTCTCCTGTTGAGGCAGTTTTAAAGAAAATGGAAGACAAGGCTAAGTCTATGCAGACTGTTAAAGATTTTTTGCAGGTCCAGCCTTCAAAGTTTAGTAGAAATTGGCCTACTAAGGGGTGGACGTATCCTTCTTATGATTCCCAGTCTAGGGGTAGATCTAGACGTGGTAGGGGTAGAGCTCAGGGCTCTTTCAGGCCTAGAACAGGGAGTTCTCCTGCACAGTCTTCGGGTGAGGGCAGGGGTCAGTCCTTTCGTAAACAGACCCAATGACCTACCTTTTCAGCTGCCAGAGCCTTCTCGTCTGGCAGCACCTTTGGGAGGAAGGTTGGCACTTTTCAAAGAAAATTGGAGTTTAATTACCCAAGACAGATGGGTATTGGATATCATACACCACGGCTACAGGTTTTATTTCCATACTTTGCCTCCTTTCAAAGGCATGCCAGACGTTCCTCCTCAACAAAGAATAGAAGCTCACAAGCAAGTTTCTCTGTTGCTCCAAATAGGGGCCATACAGCCGGTCCCTATGACAGAAGTGGGCCTAGGATTTTATTCTCGCCTGTTCCTAGTACCAAAGAAGGGGAACACGTGGAGACCAATTTTGGATTTATCTATCCTAAACACTTATCTGGACATTCCCAAGTTCAAAATGTTGACGTTGCAGCAGCTTTTACCTCTGCTGGGCAAAGATCATTGGATGGTAACTTTGGATCTCAAGGAGGCTTACCTTCATGTTCCTATCAGACTAAGTTGCAGGAAGTATCTGCGTTTTCGAGCTGGGACTTCTCACTATCAGTTCTCTGCATTGCCCTTTGGCTTATCTACTGCCCAGAGTGTTCACGAAAGTTCTGGCTCCAGTGATAGCTTTCTTCAGGCTAAAAGGAATACAGATCTATCCTTATTTGGACGACTGCCTGATTCTGGCTCAAGGAAGGGAAGAGCTTCTTCATCATTTGGAATATGTGATAGCAGTGCTAAGATGCCTGGGGTATTCTGTGAACGAAATAAAGTCCAGTCTAGTACCCTCTCAGGACATGTGCTTTCTGGGTGTGAGACTGAATACAGCATCCCAGATGGCCTTTTTAACCCCGGACAAACAAAAGAGTCTATCCCTTTACTTCCATCAGCTATCTCATCAGTCCGGGCTGACTGCAAGGACAGTCCTTCAAGCCTTAGGGTTCATGGCATCTTGTATTCTGGTGCTTCCCAATGCCAAACTGCATATGAGGAAGCTACAATGGTATCTCAAAATGTATGGACACAGCACTGCCAGGATCTGGACACTGTCATTCAAATAATACCTTGCATTCAAAAGGAATTTTTGTGGTGGGCTCAGGAATGTCACCTAAACAAGGGACTCTCTGTGACCCGGCCAGAGGCGAGTCAGATTTTAACGACAGATGCCTCAGACAAAGCTTGGGGAGCTCATCTAAATGGAAAGTGGATACAAGACAAGTGGCCTGCCAGACTACAACATCTACATATCAACATGAAGGAGATGTTAGCAGTCCAGTTTGCATTAATAGCTTTCAAGGAATTACTTCTTCCAGGGCAGGTGTTGATTCTAACAGACAACACAACTGTCATGTGGTACATCAACAAGCAAGGGGGAACACATTCTTATCCTCTATGCAGGCAAGCAATGATTGGGGAACTCCAGACATAGATCTGTTCGCTTCTCCACTAAACCATCAGCTGCCAAAGTTTTGCACAAAAAGGTTTCATCCCACAGCTTGGAGAGTGGATGCTCTTTCTTTCAATTGGAGCAATCTTCATGTGTATGCCTTTCCACCTCTGCCTCTCCTCCCAAAGGTACTTCTAAAGGTCAGACAGGACAAGCCAAGGATGATTTTAATAGCTCCGGATTGGCCTCGACAGCACTGGTACCCATTACTGAGAAGTCTGGTACGGAAGCCTCCGTGGCCTTTGCCTTCGATTCCACACCTGTTGTCACAGGAGGACAGCCATTTGCTCAATGTCAAGCTTCACTCTCTGCACCTAACAGCCTGGCATATTCTGTTTTGAACCATAGTGGGCCTCCACTTCCTCAGCAAGTTTTGAATGTTATTTTGGAAGCTAGAAAGCCTAGTACAAGGAAAGTGTACGCAGACAAATGGAAGAGATTTTTATTTTGGAGTGCAGCAAAAGATTTTGATGTTTCTGAGCCTAATTTGTGTGTGGCTCTTCAATATCTTACTGAGTTACTAGACAAAGGTTTGTCTTTCTCTTCTGTTAAAGTTCATGCTGCAGCAATTTCGGCTCACTATGATTGCGACCCACCATTGTTTTCTCATCCTTTGTTCAAGCAATTTCTTAGAGGGGCAAAGAATATAAGACCCCCACGAAGAGCTCCTACTCCTGCTTGGGATCTCAATTTTGTGTTGGAGAAACTCACTCTACAACCTTTTGAGCCTGCAGCTACTTCTGAGTTGAAATATTTGTCACGGAAGACTGCTTTTTTGTTGGCCATTACTTCTGCAAGAAGGGTTTCTGAATTGCAGGCCCTTATGGCGGTTGAGCCTTTCTTGATTTTCCATAAGGATAGGGTATCATTACGTACTAATCCTTCCTTTATGCCCAAGGTGGTTTTCTAGTGTGGCTTTAAACCAAACTATTCATTTGCCTACTTTTTATGCAAATCCCCAAAATAAAGGGGAAAAGATTTTGCACATTAGATGTACACAGGCAGTTGCGTTATTATTTGGACAGAACTAAAGGGTTCAGGCAGTCTCAGCAGTTGTTTGTTTCTTTTGCTTTGAGTTCTCAGGGCAAGCCTGTGTCAAAACAAACTATTTCTAAGTGGATTGGGTTTTGCATTGCTTTCTGTTATTCCCATCATGGCAAGGAGATTCCAGCTGGGATTAGGCCTCATTCCACTAGGGCTACTGCCACTTCAACAGCTTTTTTGAGGGGAGTAGCAACCAAGGATATTTTGGAGGCAGCTACTTGGAGTTCAGTGCATACTTTCTCTAGGCATTATCACCTGCCACTTTACTCTAAATCCAGGGCTGGTTTTGCCACTGCTGTTTTGCAGGGCATTTTGGCAGCTCCTGCTTCCTTGTAGTTAGCCATCCTCCCTTACCTCTGCTTTGGGATTCTACCCAAGTGTAAGGACTGCAGCAATGTGAGATTTATTTTTATTTTATTTTTATTTATTTCACATTTGTTGACCGGGAAAGTCCGACTGGATACATGTCCATTTTCAGCGGAGGCCCGGGGAGAAAAGCTCCACAGTGAATGAATATAATGCATTTAGATAATACATAGGACTCAGTAACAAAACAATACATAGAACTAAAGAACAAACAAAACAAATTAGTTTCCTATACTAGAAAATGGTACAAAGGAGATGTAGTAAAAAAATAAGTTGATCACAAACAATATCAGGGGTACAACATATTAATACTACTTCTAGCATGCTGATTCTCCATCTAGTCTAACCACTTCAGTTTAGATGAGAGAGAAAGAAGTAAGAGCGAGGGGGATGCATCTAGGGAAGTATCTATACTTGTGAGAGAGAGGATTAGTCAGGACTTGAGCATTGACAGAGCCAATATAACTTTAGATGTTGGTTTAACCTTTTTTTGAAAATGCATAGGGAGGAAGTGCAGGAAAGGCTGGGAGGAAGGGAGTTCCATATTTTGCCAATGGCATTGCTAAAAAGTGAGTCACCACCTACATTGTTAGCTTTGACTGTTTGAACTAGTAGCTTATTGGAGGAACGCAGACTACTGAGATTATTATAGGGCCTTATTAAGTTATTCAGCTGGGGTTTTGTCAGGTTGGTTCAGGATTTTAAATGCTTCCATGAGTTGGGTCTGCTGTAGCAGGTTAGTGAGTTCTAACCAGCCTAAGTTTCTTAGGTTAACACAGTGGTGTGTTCTATAGGGCATTCCTGTTGCAAATCTAGCAATCTGATTATAACAGCATGTAAGTTTGTTTATTTCCACTGTTTTAAGATTAGTGAGTATAGGGGAGGCATACAGGAGGGTAGAGAGAAGATGTGAGCGGCCATTGTCACTTTCGCTATTGGGGTTAGAAAAGATTTGATCCGTATAGAGACCCAAGTTTTTATTAACGGTTTTGATGGTCTGATTAATATGGATATCAAATCTAAGTCTGTTATCTATGGAAACTCCTAATAGTTTGGTATAGGAGTCTGAGAGATGACAGTCCCATTTTTGGATTGGATAGAAAAGGATAGAGGTGTGGTCTTTTGAGTGGGTTGGAAGAGTAGTAATTTGGTTTTGTTTGGGTTAAGGATCAATTTACGTCCTAATAGCCAGTTCTCTACTGCCCTGAAACATGTTTGGGTTTTGGATAATAGGTTGTCAGGAGTAGTGTCAGCACAGACTAATGTCGAGTCATCTGCATATTGAATGCAGGTTGCTTCAGGGATGGCTTTATACAGGTCATTTATAAAAATAGTAAACAGAAGAGGCCCCAGTATGGATCCTTGGGGTACTCCTATAGTATTGGGTAGGAGGTTGGAAAGTTTAGTATGCCAAAGTACAGCTTGTTTCCTATCAGAGAGATAGCCATGAAACCAATCTAGAACTTGTTTGTCTAGTTGGAGATTTTCTAGTGTATGATGTAGTAGCTGGTGGTTCACCATATCAAGGCCTTGATAAGTCAAGAAATAATGCTGAGGATATTTTTTGTCATTTCGATTTTGATTGATAGTGTCGGTGAAAGAGAGAAGAGCAGTGGTTGTACTATGATGGGGTCTAAAACCATGTTGTGTGTCTGTTAGTAATTTGTTCATGGTAAGATAGTGAAGGAGTTGTTTGTGTATACACTTCTCCATGATTTTGGCCAATGGTGACAGTATTGCTATGGGCCTATAATTTGATAGCTCGGTAGATAGTCCTCCTTTGTGGAGAGGGATAACATGGGATACTTTCCATATTGATGGGATTGTGGATTCTGCTATGGTTCTATTGATTAGTATTGAGATGGGTGCGCTATGACATCTGCTGCTATTTGTAAGTATTCGCTGGGAGAAGGTCTGCAGAGAGAGTAGTTGGTTTTAGTTTCTTCAGTAAGGAACATATATATGCAGTAGGGACGGGTTGGAATTTAAAGGTCGTTTCTGACTTTAAGTTTTCAGTTTCAATGGAGTTGGTGGATGGTAGTTGGTTAGCTAAGGATTGTATAGTATCGGTAAAGAAATTGTTAAAGGAATTTGCTACGTCTTCAGGTGTTTTGTCACTTAGTGTCTTTGGGGTAGGGGTAGAGGATTTCCCTGGGTGGAGAAGATTATTTAATCCAGTCCAGAATTTTTGAGGGTTGTTTTGGTGTTTATTTTGGAGTTGGCAATAGTAATTTTTCTTATCAGATAATGTTGCTTTTTTGGTCTCATTTCTTAGTTGTTGAAATTTTATGCGGTCTGGGGTTGATTTGGTTGAACGCCAGGTGTTCCAGGTTTTGTTTCTACTTTTGATTAGTGATATGGTATTTTTTGTTAACCAGGGTGCAATATTTGTTTTATTCTAATTGATCTTATTGGGGCATGGGACTCAAGTATAGCTAGGAATGTCCTATTAAAAAGATATACTGCCTCCTCTAGTGGGAGATGCTTAAGGGGTGCCCAGTTAAAGGATTTAAGTTCCATCAGGAATTTAGTGAGGTCTAAATGCTTCTTATTTCTGACTGGCCTATACCTAGGCTGGGTGGAGTTTATTACCTTCTTTTCATAATATAGGTGATAAGATGGTCGCTTAGATTGTTTGGAAGGGTTCCGGCCATATATGTTTGGGGATGACTGTTGATGAGGATCCAGTCTAGGATACTCTCTTTTTGATTAATATTACCTATTCTGGTGGGGGAAGATACTAACTGACAGAATCCTTGTAAGTTGATGTGGGTAGGGTTGTCTTCTGAGGAGCATTGCTTCCAGTCTATATTGACATCACCTAGGATAATGGTTTCTTGAGGATAGTTATTTGATAGCCAGCTGAGGATATGTTCAAGGGTGTCAGAGTTATTCCCGGGGAATGTAGATCACAATTAGATTGATACTTTTGTCTTTATTTATTTGTAGTTTTAGTGCAAGTATTTCAGCATTAGCGATCTGGGGTGGTTGAGGAGAGTTAATAGTGACATTCAGTGTGCTCTTATAGAGCACCGCAATGCCGCCTCCTTTTTTGTCAGACGATCAGCTCTATATATATTATAGCTTGGTGGCATTAACTCATTGTCTTTGGTCCCTTGCTTTAGCCAGGTTTCAGTTAGACACATTATATCTGGGTGGTACATTGCTATTAGGGCATGTAAGTTATGAATCTTATTATTTATACTTCTTATGTTTAAGTGATATATTTGAAGAGTGTTTGGTTGAGTAAGCGGTAGGGCATTTGCAATTGGAGTGGATAAGGGGCCTGGGTTGGGATGAATATCTCCATCTATAGTTATATTTTTTCTTAGATAGTCTAATAGTCTCATAAGCTTGAGTAATAGTTTAAGTTCATGCATGTATTTGGGGTGCTTTAATTTAAGTTTAAGTTTAAGGGGTTGTGATGATTGGGATGATATATTTTACTGGACAGATGGATGGTGTTAGGTTTAGTACAGCTTAGGGATGGGATAGTACTAGTTTGGCCTCTGGGGTAGTAAAAACCTGATAGTTCCTGGTCTTCATATCTAGTTATCAGATATAGTTTGATAATAAGTAGTAGAGTACAGGATACAATTTTAGCATTGGTTTAATTGTGATGGGTGTTGTAGCCTTCATTTTCTTTGGGCAATGATTGATTAAATTGATAAGATATGATAGGGCTAGATGGAAGAATTTGCTAGAGATGTGGGTGGGGATTTAAGGTCGGGTTGATTGGCTAAAGAAGAGAAGTGGGGGTGTGGTTAGTTAGGTATAAATGTAGCACTACTGGGGGCGGGTGGGATATGGGGGCAGGGAGGGCTGGAGCGAGCCCGAAATGGCGAGCGGAGCGGGGTTTATCCCACTCCCAACTATGTATTGGCAGGAAATATGGCAAACGACAAGATGGTAATTTCTCCAAATTTCTTTTTTTGTTTAACACAAACCTCTTACAATTTTCAGCTTAGAATTTACAGGGACTATCAATTTGTAGCTGTAAGAGGTTGTTTTGGGATTTAGCGTGGTAGAATGCTGCCGCGTTCTGAACCCAGTGTACTAGTGGTTCTAAGGATTAGGTTTACAGTTAATCATGGAGCTGCTGTTAATTAAATTCAAGACCTTGTCAAAGTTCTTCTTTTATGGGCTACTTTTTTCCTACTGATCGCTGCAGTTTGTTTGTACTTGTTGCTTCTAGGAGCGAACTATCCTTAGATGGGCACTTGGTTGGTTTCGCTAGGGGCGATCAGAATGTGTAACACCTGGATAGAGATAGAAAAGCACATGTACATGCATCAAGACTTGTCGTATTTTGCTGAAAAGTTATGCAGTAGTGATAAAAAAGCTCTAAAAGGATTCCAAACTAAGAATCACTTAGTATGCCTATGCATCCTTTAAATAGTTCACATCTATGGTCAATGTATAGCATCAGGGAACATTATACAACAGCTATGCAAACAGAGATAAAACGCTCTATCACTTCATTACACTACTCCTGTTGGTTCATCTTGTAAAACTATATCATTTAGCAAGAGCTTTACAGTCTTATATTATCTAAACGATCACTTTGCGTGTAACAGAGAGCAGACGCTGTAAATACGGCTAATGGCATTCAGTTATAAAGTAATACTCCAGCAAACACATAAACCATGGTAAGTTTGTGAAGATTAGACAGCAAATGAGCTAATTTAAGGTCGCCAGTTCACTATATATTACTAGAATGTTTTACACAGCTTCCTTACTTAATCCGACAAGAATTGAGTCGCCGAAATGCATTAGGTGACTCGTGCACACACACACGCTACCAAGTTGACTGCAGTTGCCACTTATAGATAAAATACTGTCCTTTAAGTAACTTCAATATGCCCTGCAAGTAGTCGCTAGTATATTTACAGAAATATTTAATTAGTAGGACAATACTTACAAATCCTGTATGTGCGACTACCTACTGGGTTCAGGATCACAGCAGTGATTCGAAATATGGCGGTACACCTGGGTAGCTTAGTAACCTCGTATGCGTCAGAGGTAGGGGGAGGGATAGAGGCTAAAATCCCGCTATCCCACTCCCAACTATGTATTGGCAGGAAATATGGCAAACGACAAGATGGTAATTTCTCCAAATTTCTTTTTTTTGTTTAACACAAACCTCTTACAATTTTCAGCTTAGAATTTACAGGGACTATCAATTTGTAGCTGTAAGAGGTTGTTTTTGGGATTTAGCGTGGTAGAATGCTGCCGCCTTCTGAACCCAGTGTACTAGTGGTTCTAAGGATTAGGTTTACAGTTAATCATGGAGCTGCTGTTAATTAAATTCAAGACCTTGTCAAAGTTCTTCTTTTATGGGCTACTTTTTTCCTACTGATCGCTGCAGTTTGTTTGTACTTGTTGCTTCTAGGGAGCGAACTATCCTTAGATGGGCACTTGGTTGGTTTCGCTAGGGGCGATCAGAATGTGTAACACCTTGTCAAAGTTCTTCTTTTATGGGCTACTTTTTTCCTACTGATCGCTGCAGTTTGTTTGTACTTGTTGCTTCTAGGGAGCGAACTATCCTTAGATGGGCACTTGGTTGGTTTCGCTAAGGCGATCAGAATGTGTAACACCTTGTCAAAGTTCTTCTTTTATGGGCTACTTTTTTCCTACTGATCGCTGCAGTTTGTTTGTACTTGTTGCTTCTAGGGAGCGAACTATCCTTAGATGGGCACTTGGTTGGTTTCGCTAGGGGCGATCAGAATGTGTAACACCTCTCAACTGTCCCACATTTTCAGGGACATCCATGATTTTCACTGAAATTCTCTCCTAAAACCGGCAACAAAACTAAAGGAAACAAATGACAACTGCGATGAAGAACATAGTACAGTTTTGTACCTACCATAAATGTAGATGTTCGAAGATCCACATTGCTGCAGTCCAATTTCCCCTCCCTCCTTCCCCTCTGTAGTTAGAGGTGGTTGTGTGGGTTGGGTTGTACATATTGTGTATATTGTATATATTGTACATATAATTAGTGCAAGGGTGGTTGGTTGGTTGTTTGCTGTCTTTTGGTTTTGACCTTTATTTTTAGGGTCTTCTGACATCTGGGGCAAGAAAAGACTGAGGATATGACGTCGGTCATACGCATTTGTACCCTGACGTCCTGATGTCAGTCAAATGCGCCTTGACCGACGTCAGCCTTATACTTTGATATTCGGGCCGACCGAGGACAGCGGACTACCCAAGTGTAAGGACTGCAGCAATGTGGATCTTCGAACATCTACATTTATGGTAGGTACAAAACTGTACTTTTTGGGTTGGGAGGGGTTTTAAAATGTGTTATTCAGTGATTGGCAGGTTCTGATTGCTGGTTACTTTTAAATAAGTGCACTCTGTAATGTAGAATTATTCTGAAGAAGCCTGGGAGTGTGCCGGGTAAAAGCGCTTAACCTTTTATTTACTGTTCACGCAACTGTTATTAAAACTGCTTTGGCTTTCTGTTTGGAGTCTCTCTTTTTTGGACTTTTCAATTAAAAAAATGTGTGCCATCAAATTCTGATCTAAAGACTCTCATCCTTTTTGTCAAATAGGACAAAAGCTGTTAAATCCAACAAACTATTGGAATAAGCAGATTTTTTTTTTTTATTATTTTTGATAGATGAAAAACAATCACTTAAACTATTTTTGTAAATGATAACATCCAAAGAATTTATTTCCCTAACATCAAAATTTTCTGAAAAATAAAAATGTAGTACTATTAATATGATCAACAAATTTCCATAAACTTTCAATGATACTGGACCAGAAAATAAAAATGTCATCCAGGTAATGTAAATATAATTTCTCATAGTGAAACAAAAACATACATCTTTTCCCACCATCATAAGGCAATTTTATCAAAGACAGGGGCAGTTGCCACCCACATTGCCACTCCAGTGACTGGGCAATAATATTCATGTCCATTAAAAGCATTATTATTGAAAAGCAAGCAATCCATACATTCCACAAGTAAATTTATATCACTTTGAGGTAGATCAGTACCTTCAGTCAATGTATCACTAAATCATTGTAAGCCTGCTGAGTGTGGAATAACTAAAAACAAATCATGAATATATATAGTTAGAAATATTAAATTGTTATCAAAAGGTATATGCATAAGTGATCTTAAAAATGCCATGCGTCTTTTAAAACATATGGCTTGTCAATAAAAAACTGCTTCAATTTCAAGTCTACAAATTTGTCCAGTAGTTCTGTCTTTGAACCAACCACTGCTACAGTCAGGTGCAAGGGTGCATCAGTAACAGACGTATGTACCTTTGGTATCCCAAAGATGTACCTTTGGTATCCCAAAGATACTTGGAACCACTGGCTTGTGAACCTTCACAAAATCATATAACACTTTGTCAACCCTGACATTTAACAGTAAGTCATCCAACCATGTCAATTTTTAACATATATATTACATTCCTTGTTGTGAAATAAAAATTGCCCATTGTTTAAATAGTGTAACATCGTTCATCAATATGAAACATTGCCCATCAGCACCACACCTCCCCCCTAGCTGGCTTTCAGCACCCTAACTGATTTATTATTACTCAAATCAAATATCAATTTTCTCTCATTTGGGGTCAAGTTGTAATATTTATTACATTGCTGAGGTGCTAACAACCTCAAATCCTTCTCACACATCTTCTCAAAAATACTTAAAGGAGGAAATAATGGAGGATTGATTATGCTTGACCTACTTAGTGAACCACAAGGAAAAGTAGTATCATCAGTGTCCTTAAAGTACAAAGCCAAATTCAATTTACAAACCAGTTACTTCAATTACTGCAACATCCAAATAACTGTCATCATCATCTTCTTTCGGCTGTTCCCGTTAGCGGTCGCCACAGCAGATTACCTGCTTCCATTTATTCCTGTCCTCTGCGTCTTGCTCTGTCACACCAACCACCTGCATGTCCTCTCTCACCACATCCATAAATCTTATCTTAGGCCCTCCTCTTTTCCTGTTACCTGGTAGCTTCATCCTTAGCATCTTTTTCCCAATATACTCAGCATCCCTCCTCAGCACATGTCCAAACCAACGTGATCATGCCTCTCTGGCTTTGTCTCCAAACCTTCCATCCTGGGCTGACCCTCTAATATACTTACTCCTAAGCCTGTCCACCCTCGTCACACCCAGTGCAAATCTTAACATCTTTAATTCTGCCACATCCAGCTCAAACTCCTGCCTTTTTGTCAATGCCACTGTCTCCAACCCATATAACATAGCTGGTCTCACTACCCTCTTGTAGACCTTCCCTTTCACTCTTACAGGTACTCGTCTGTCACAAATTACTCCTGACACTCTTCTCCACCCACTCCATCCGCCTGTATTCTCTTCTTCACCTCTCTTCCACACTCACCGTTACTCTGAACTATTGACCACAGGTATTTAAACTCATCCACCTTCGCCACCTCTACTCCTTGCATCCTCACTGTAATTAAAATATTAAAACCATTGAAATTAAGCACAGTACTTTAAGTTTCACAAAGTTTTGCAGTGACATCTTCACTTCTCTTCTGTCACTGTCCTCTGCCCAGCCCTTCCTGTTGTTGAATCGTGGAGCCTCTCTCATCTGTTGTGGATCCTTCCAATGGTAATCCAACTGCACCCTCTCATTTTCATTCTTCCTGCCCTGTAGTTTCATCGATCTGGGTGGGGGAGTTTTGTTTTCTAAAAAATTAATGTGATTCCCCATAACCTGCAACAGCCAACACTATAGTATCACTGCCATCATAAACCACACCATCATTTTGAGGCAAAATCAATAAACTATTAATTGGTGTCTTCTCATTTAAACTAGGTTTGTTAGTTGCATCTATATATAGTTGTCAAAATAATTCATGATTTTAGAACATGTCCCTAGAGCTCTGCTCTCAATGGTAAATTTAATTGTAACACAAAAGGGGTAGTATATTTGATCAGGTGTTTAAGTTGTCCGGCCTTTTATTTGGGCAAAATGGAGAGAGCCCTGAAGAAAAGAATATACTAGCGTGTTTATGCAATTTCCAAGGGTGATTCACCAAATGTACTTTGCAAACATTCTAATAATTGTGCAGCTTTTAAAAAGTTTACATTTTTTATTCTGGAGAAGGTTGCTGTTTTTGAGAGGGGAGGTAACTGGGAGGCCTATTTAGAAGCCAGACCATTATTTTGACAACTATATTTGGATGCAACTAACAAACCTGGTTTAAATGAAAAGACATAAATTAATAGTTTACAGAGTCTCAGAAATATGAAGTTATAAGTTTTATGAGGAAAAACTGTTTGGTTTTAGTAAGTGTCATTAACAATATTTAGATTCTAAGTGTATCATTAAGTTTTTTATGAGATTTTGATTGATCTGTTTAATGCTTGGTGTTGTATGTATTGTTTCACTAGATGCTTTTATTCCATTTCTTATTTAAATGGATATTTGGAAGTTTTTTTTTATCTGATAAAGTTCATTATATAGTTTTGAACAAAAGCGCTTATAAATAAATTGTCTATTTACGGCTTTCTTAGAGTGCTTCATTTTTAATTTAATTTATTTATTTATCAGTTTCAGTCATCTTGTATAAATCTAATTTGTTAGCAAGGTCACAATAAACATAATGGACCATCAGCCTTCACCGAGTGTTACTGTTAACACTTTAACAAGATGTAGTGAAAGGAAGTATATACCTTATAATGTAGGATGTGCATTTTGGATTTGTTTTTGTGATGGTACAGATATCAGCATGCTCTAAACATTGGAAAGCCTTTAGCCCACTCATGTTTATTGTTTTTTAAACACCTTAATTGAATTATCACTTGTGACACAGGCTAACTTACATTCATATAAAAGTAAAGAAACCATAAAAACAAGTTCACATTTATAAACATTATTCATCACATAGGTTATTCTTTACAATCTAATCAATCCAACATTACATAAATTGTTAAATTCCTTTTCTTAAACCTCATTCCTCCTCCCAAACATTTTTTGTATGTATTGTTCCAACAATTTCCATTTGTCCTATGTAATTTGCTGCTACCCTTTTAGAAAGATCCCACTTCCTGTTCTTTTATATCTGTTGCACTGTTCACAGCATCAGGTATGGTTGGTTTAGAGTATGATTTCCATTTTCTAGCAATCACTTATTTGGCAGCCAACAGAAATAAAACTTACATGGCCTTACTCTGTCTAAGCAATTCAGATCTTGTATCCCAGCTCAAAAAAATATTTTCCTTAGTTATGCTCATTTGCTCTCACAATATTTCTGACGATGTAGTCTGTAAGGAATTCTTAAAGTCTGCCACAGCATTACACTCCAAAAACATATGCTACCAGGTACCTATTTCTTCCTCATCACACCTTCAACATATGCCATCTACATGAAGAAAAATTATTTGGAGTCTGCTTGGGGTATAAAAGTACCTATACGCAGACATTTCTAAGCAAAAATTCTAAATCTTCTAGACTGTTGCTTATTTGGGAGCCATACATATGTCCTCCCATTGTTTCTTTAATCTATCTTCCCAATATTTTCTGATCTCTCAAAGATTCATATTGTTATTGTGCAAATTTTCATATCTTCTACTAATTATCCTGTTTTTAACATCAGCTTCTGTTCTAGAGTCATCAAAAAAAGCTCAACCACTGCAGGTCTTTTACTTAGGATTCCCCCTTCCCTCTTCCTTTTTCTTTGCCTATACTCGAATTTGCTGATAGGGAATGCAGTCTCTAGCCTGTAGTCCAAATGCCTTATTGGCCTCTTCCCATTCTATTAACTTTCCCTCTATTTGTTCACAACACCTTGGTTATTTTGCCATCTTCCTCCAGAAAATTCCAGCCCCATCTTGCCTATTTTCTATGCCCCTAATTGCAGTCATCCCTATTGGCAGAATCTCGTTTCTCCATTCCTGTGTTAGCTTAGTCCTTAGTATAAATTTGTTTACTTTATGAATATAATATTCTGCATGACTCTTGTTATTCCCCTTAAGAGTCTGTATCAACAATCCCACTCTCTCCTTATTTCTTGAATTCCCCCCTGCTTCATTTATTTAATTATTTGTTTATTTATATTTGTTTAGAAGAGCAGTGCCCTGATCTCAATAGAGCATTTGCCCCCCCCCCCCCGGTGAATGGGATAGAAATGAACAGCCATAATGACTGAGATGGCTTACGCTACAGGATAACAACATATCATTATACAGAGAGGTCTGACAACATTAGAAGAGGCAAGTGGGAATAGTTGCAAGAAAGGATACCCTAGAAAAGAGACAAAGAAAACGTGAAATAGGCATGCAGAGAGAAGAAAAGTGGAAATGAGAAGTGTGTGTGAGAGAAAGAGGATGCAAAGAGAAGATGAAAGTAAGATGAATTAGTGGTAGTAAGTAAGGGGATAAGATGAAATAAGATAAAGAAAGATAAAATAGGGATAAGTGGGTATGTGAAAGAACTGCAGAGTTCATGGAACATAACTTGAAGGAGTGCAGCTGCACTTTTCTTGAGTGAAGAGGTACTCCTTGAGCTGTTGTCAGAAGACCAATGACTTTTGGATGACTCTGACTGACAGAGGAATGGAGTCCCATAGTTTACTTTATGTTTTGAAGTTAGTAGGGTGGGTTGAGATTTAGAGATACCCCACAGATTATATGTGGGGGGGGGTTGAAACGTTTATGAGTGAGAGGGAATGATGTTTCTGGAGGAAAGGCTTTGTGAATTAGTGATCCTAGTAGGAGTTTGTTTCTCACATGTACTGGGAGCCATTTAGCTTTGGTGACACAGTATTGTTCATTACTGGGGGAACTAGTAATGAACCTGCAGATTTTATTGGAGATGGTGGTGGCATTTTCCTTTGAGGGTAGCCCAGACCAGTAGTCTGTTCATCCGTTTGTACAGGTTTTGAATGTGTAGCTGAAAGTTAAGAGATTGGTCAATCCAAATGGCAAGGTATTTGAAGGATGTGGTAGTTTCTATGGAGGTATTGTTAACATATTTAATATTAAGGAAACTGGGTGCTTTAGCTACTTTTTGGTTGGTTCAAAATAGCATTGCTTTTGTTTTTGAGACATTGAGTATACATATCTCTCCTATTATACACTCTCTTTGAGGGTTTGGAGGTCATCTTGGAGCTGAGTTTGTCTAACAGGATGGAATTTATTCGACCTGTATGACCATGTCATCTGCATAAATAATTAGAGGTATCTGAGGATGATCAGATGGGAGTTTGCTGATAAAAATGGAAAATAGCAGAGGGGCTAAAGTGGAACTGCGGGGCACTCCTTTCATAACAAGAGCTATTTCAGAGGTGGTGCTGACTACTTTCATCTTGAAGAATTAAATGGTGAGGAAGTCTTCAAACCAAGGTTTTGCATCATCACTAACACATAGTTCAGTTAATTTGTCAATTAGTAAGTTATGATCAATGAGATCAAAGGCTTTTGTGAGGTCAATAAAGATGGCTGCTCTCAGGCATCCTTTGTCCATATTGGATAGGATATCATCTGTGAGGGGGTAGAGAGCTGCTATGGTGCTGCATCTAGACCAGAATCCATGTTGCATTCTGGAAGTAAGATGGTACTGATGTCAATAAGTAGTAATTTGGTTCTAGATATTTTTCTAGTATTTTACTTAACGTGGGGTGGATTGAGATAGGATGGAACTCTGAAGCAGTAGCTGGCTTAGGTAGTTTTGGGATATATGTGACTATTGCTGTTTTCCATATCTGAGACATAATCTTATTAGTTAAGCAGAGGTTGTATATGTGAGTGAGAAGGTGGGAGATGATGTCTTTACAAAGGTGAATGAACCAAAGGTAAATGAACCAAGGGGATAGGTTATCTGAGCCTTGAGGAGTATTTACTTGTATTTGGTCCAATTGTGTTAGTTTCTTTGGTTCTAATCTTTTTGAAGTGGAACAGTGGAATGTAAAGGGGGAGAGGGTGGCTTTGGGGTTGGTAGATTTGTGTTGATATGTAGCAGGTTGCTGAACAGAAGTCAGTGCAGGAGAGTTTGTATGTGTTGGTGTTGGAGGGTTCAGGGGAGTGGAGTCATGTTGCATTTTTCAACCAGTCAACAGGTTGATTTCTCTCCAGGATCTTTTAGGTGTGACTGAACGTGAGATTTGTTTGTTTTGATAGTGCTTGTTGCTGTGTTTATGGTGAGGTATATTTGGCTCGGGAATCTGTGGACGGGTTGCATTTCCAATTGTGCCATGCTTCATCATGTAATTTGAGGAGGTGTTTGAGTTCATTAGACACCAAGTCATGTTTGAGAGGTCAAAACAGCCTCTGTACTAAGGGAAAGGAAATAAATTGTTTTGCAAGTGTAATAGGGTACTGGTAAACTTGTTAGCTGTTTCACTTGGGGTCTTTTGTGGCAAGTAATTGAAATCAATCAAGGGTGGCAATGTGTTGTCTTTTTTTTTTTTTTTTAAGATTAGTGGTATTCTGAAAGGTTTGGGGTCTAAAGGCAATAAGTTTAGGTTTATATTTTAAAATTAGATTATGTATTGAGAAAGTTCTGGGGCAGTGATCTCTGAAGGAGGGTGGATGTATGGTGAGGTTACATATCACTGTAGGATTATTAGTTATCACAAGATCTAGTAAAGTATGCCTATTGTATTGAAGGTTTGGTCTAGTAGCTTCAGTGTTGATTTAGGTAAGATGTAAGCTGGGCAGGAGGTCTGACTTATCAATGGCTTTTGATCCTAAATGAATAAAGTTGAAGTCTTCAAGGACTTCCAAGATGGCCGCACATTGAGCAACCACTTAATTCTAGCTCTCCCAGTGTGAAAACAGAAACTTAGCAGAGAAAGCTAGTGGACCTAAATTTCTGAGTACATTTTAGCAACTGGCTAGTAAGTGCATTGCCTGGATGCGAGGAAAAAAGAAATACAGAGGACCTGAAGGAAAAATCAGTTACAAAAGATGACAAAGAAATACTGACTGCAGAAAGTACTGCAGTTGTTCAGCAAAGAGCAGTGCAAGCTCCAGACATTACTTCCAGTAACCTAGAGGTAACATAACTATGCACAGACATGATTAAAATAAATAAAACATTGATGGAGTATATCAACTCAAAACAATAAAAGGCTTGAAAAAATGGAAGTTTAAAGAGATATTCAGAGAAGGTGATAAAACTGCAAAACACAGAGGTCGAAATAAAGAAAAGGGGTCTGAATATGAAACTGCACAAGAAGAGATGTTTGAAAAATAATAGAATAAGAGGACAGAGCGCATAGGGAAAACCTGAGAATTTCTGCTGTAAGTGAAGCTGGAAGGAACAGACTGTATTCATTTTATGAAAGCACAAATAAGCAACTAGACTGGTATTGCACAACAGGAATTGTTAATTGAAAGGGCACATCGTGTGTACAGTGGCGTAGCTAGGGAGGGGCGAGAGGTGTGGTCTGCCCCAGGCGGCATTTTTGTGACTGTCTACTTTAATAGCTTTAATAAAAAAAAAGAAAGAAAACTGTTTTTTAAGGGCATTCTTCTTTAAGAACGTTCCCATAGCATCATGTCTGTGCGTGCGTTCGACATCTTCTTCTTCCTGTCCACCTGTAATTTTAAAATACAGATTTGCCTATTCCAAGTAAGGAGAGTTTTCTTATTGCTGCTTACATTTGTTTGTTTTGCTGGTGCTTATTGCTGCCTGCCCAATTTACTGTGCACATGTGTTTTGCTGCAATCTAATTCATTCTGTGTGATGCCTGCCTGATTTACTTTGAGGTGTGTGTGTGTGTGTGTGTGTGTGTGTGTGTGTGTGTGTGTGTGTGTGTGTGTGTGTGTGTGTGTGTGTGTGTAATGTTAGGTATGCCTGGTGGTTAGTGTTACTCAGGCTCAAACCCTGTACCTTAGGTACAATAAACAAGAGCCTGTATTGTCTACCCATACCACCACTTGTTATTTAAGCTTTCAACTGTCCAGATTTTCACAGAATGTCTGGAATGTTGGGCTCATACTTTTGGTCTGTTCCTCTTAAAATGTGTGGTTTTCTGGTAAAATCAGTTAGAACTGAATTCACTAAATAATGATAGCCATTTAAGCTTCAGTCTTCCTATCTTTCAGGAAACTCAAGATAACACAAAACACTTTTTCTAGCAACTTTCTAATATATAAGCAATGTTTAAAATGTGTCCCTGGTTTTGAGCCTTTGTCGCCCCCCCAATAAATTTTAGCTTTTTCCAGATTTCTTGTGCTGCAAAGTTGAGAGATTTAGTTGAGTGTTAAGTGGATTTTACAAGGAGCTGAGAACTTCAGGGGAAGAGAAGTTTAGTGCTGCTTGTGCTAAATCTGTTTGCATTGTTAGTAGCACAGCAGGTTGTATATTTGCTTTAGATGCAGAAGGCTGTGAGTTCTTTTTCCACAGTATGTACATGAATTTCTGATACTGTACTGTGTTGTACTTTAATGCTGCAGTCCTGTGAATGTTCTCCTTTAGAAGAGATACCTACTACGAACCTGGTATCATTTTGCCATCCATTCCCTATTGCAGTATTACTAGCTTATCAGTTTTTTTTTAATGTAGCATAGGCAATTTATTCTTCAAGGGCAACAGGCACTTGAAATTATGAAATATAAAGTTGTTTGCTAGCAGCAACTTCATTAGTTACAGATCAATTTTTAATGTGGAATTATTTAGATGACTTTTACTTCTGCACAGATTGTGCATATTTACTGATACTGGTGGATTTTAATGACCGAAGTTTAAGTAGACTTTTATGATGGAAATGTTCTGAACTGGGCATCTTTGTCATTATTGGTTCATGCATTTTGTTTCATTGCTTAATGGAAAAATGTTTAAAACAATAATTTAGCACACTTGTTAGAGCGTGTTTTGTATTATAGAAGGAATATAATTTAATACAATCTGGAAGGTGAATCAAATAACACACGTATAATAAAATAAAATAAAAGTCAAACACAGGCACAAAAGAACTTGGCAGAGTAAAATAGTCCACATACTTGATTCTGTTGGAGTTCCAGCAGAAATGATAAAAGACAGTTTTCAAATCCCCATAAACACAGAATGGACCCCACATATAATAACTTCTATTTATTGGTCTTAGATACAAACTTGGCAAGCGCTTTCACCCGACTGGGCTTCTTTAAGCCAGAAAAATGACAAATTCAAAGTATCCAATAAATACTTTCTTAACCATGACATCACATCCTATAAATTAAAACCGATTGTAAAGGTCGGGTAAAAAAGCAACATCAATTAGGAATTCCTCAGGCACACAGGTGGATTGAGGAAGTAAACCGAAGGGAACAAAAGAATAATAATTCAAAAGCAATGTTTTTAGATAAGGAGGACAATAATTTAGTAATAGCATCAGCCCCTCCGCCTCCCTTACCAGAATATGAGGCAAGTGAACAAATTAGTCCACCCCTGCAATATCCTGCTGTCACTATGAGTAGAGACACTACAAAAGCGAAACCGTTTGTTAGAGATCCCGTCGAGACCAGGTCTCGAACACGGGCAGGGAACTCAAAAGGGGAAATTGAGTTATATCAAATGGGTCGAAATTCACGATATATGAGTGAAAAAGAAATATGCCCACTTATAGAAGTGCCTAATCCTCAGGCAGGGCAAGAAGGACAGGACCCAACTATTCTAGTGTACAGACCTTGGACTCCGGAAGACATCCGGAAAGCCACTGAGGGAATTCCCCATCCAAAAATTAATTTTAGAAAGTTCTTAGAAGATTTGCAAGGAATGAGGCTGAGTTATAATTTAAATGGAGAAGAGGTAGAAAAAGTAGTTAGACAAATTGTGGGACCAGATTGGCACATGATTAGTGGCGACTGGAATCCCCGTGATATTGCGCTGAGGCCCCTTCCACATAGCAGCGCAGAGTTAGACAACAGAGTGAAAGGTCTTACAGACCGAATCTCTGAGAAATGGAAATCCAGGGCAGATTGGACTTGCATTGATCAATGCATCCAACAAGAAGGTGAGACTGTTGATGGGTATTATGCCAGACCGTTAGAATGTTTTAATAACCATTGTGGAATGCAGGTTCCTGAAGACCAGACACATGATTCCCCATATGAGCAGCAGTTAAAAGAATGCATTTTTGAAAGGCAGTATTGCACCCATAAGCAGTTTCATTACAAAACACATGGTAGATCATTGTACAAGCAGGTTACAGTCATTGCTTGAATATGCTAGGCATGCCAAAAGGCATTTTAACAGCAAAAAGAAAAAGAAAGCCCAAGTATTTTCTGTAGAAGATGGAGCAGAAGTATATGTAGTACAGTCTGGGAAAAAGGGCAAGAAAAATGCACAGGGAAACAAACAATCTGATCAACGATCAGAGGACTTTGAAGGGCGAACGAAAAGGGGTGAATGTTTTAAATGCGGTAAGAAAGGACACTTGGCAAGGGATTTCAAGAAAAGTAAGAAGGCAACCACGGAGGATAAGGACTGACTATATGATAGTCAGGAATCACTAGAAGGGGATAGCAGAGAAGGGACAAATGAGTATGTGATAGAGGGAGTGGAGAAAGTGACAGAAGACGTAGAGGAAATGCAAGAAGTCATGGATAGTGAAGAAAATGAAATATTGAATTTGGCTTTATTGAGCTTAGAGCTCTATTCAGCAGACACAAAACCAGAAGTCACACTCCTGGTAGAAGGGAGGGAAGTCACATTTTTGTGTGACTCAGGGGCCTCACGGACCCTGGTACATCCCTCCAAACTGCCAGAGAACTCGAGTCACCTGATTACATATTAGTGAAAGCAGCTAATGGACAGCTGTATCGGGAGCCCCTCTCCCATAATATTGTGATAACTGATCCTGTTTCAGGATTGACCCAGAAAAGCAAAATTATTGTTTCTGCAAAATGTCCAGTAAACCTCTTGGGCAGAGACCTTATGCAGCTATTTGGTATAGCAGTAGTTCCGACTATGCAGCGTATGGAAGCACAGCGACAAATTGATACCTTTGCAGTGCAATCGGAGGGTGCAATATTTTATTCGTACAGCCAGGAATTTGTTACGACTGGCCCAGGGGCAGTGACCGAGGAGTTGATGAATGTAGCCATCAGCAAGTTCCCCTCCCTTGACATTGATAAACAGCATTTGTTGCACTGTACTCTGTATTGTAATACACCAGGACCTGATAAGGAATATGAGCAAGAATTGTTTAGAAATCGTGCAAACAGATTGGTATTATGTAATCTGTACTGGGACACAGAAGGGAACAGTGTAGTCAGCTGTTCATTGCCCCAGGAGTTCTTTGCACTCTACAAATCTAATCTATTACCACATGTTAGCTTAACTAAGGACAAAAATTTGAAATGGGTAGACTTGGGAGAAAAAAGTCACGAGATGGGAGAAACAGACAGAGCTAGAACTGTCAGAACAAGGAATACAAGTGCAGAAGCTGAATTGGATAACCCAGACCCACCCAGTTGTACACTTGCAGTCTAGCAAGGAAAGCTGATTAGCACTCCTATTGAAGGAGGAAGAGAATGCCTTACAGAATATACCAGAAACTCTCTGGTCAACAGGAAAATCAGATGTAGGACTTATTCGTACAGCGGGACCAGTTACTGTTACACCAAAGTCAGCATTTAGACCACAAAAAAGACAGTATCCCGTAAGAAAAGATGCAGAGGTAGGAATCAAACCTATTATAGCAGCTTTACTTTACGGAAGGGGTGCTGGTGGAATCTCCTGATTCACCATGTAACACACCCTTATTTCCTGTTAAGAAAGCGAACGGGGAGTGGCGTATGGTCCAAGATTTACAAGCTGTAAATTACACAGTAATACCAAGGGCACCTACGGTGCCAGACCCACACACCCTGTTGAATGATTTAAAAGCTCAACAGAAATATTTTTCTGTGGTAGACATCAGCAGTGCGGTTTTTTCGATACCGATACACCCTGACAGCCAGTATTGATTTGCATTCACATTTCAGGGGAAAAGGTATACATATACGCGACTACCACAGGGGTATTGTGAAAGTCCAACAATATTCTCACAAGAAATGGCAAGCAGCTTGGCGGGGTTTACCCCACCGAGAGGTAGTCATATTTTGCTTTATGTTGATGATATCCTGCTGGCGTCCCCCACCCAGCAAGATTGTAAAGAAGACACTATAGCGCTATTACAATTTTTAGCCGCTGAAGGACATAAAGTAAACAAAAATAAACTGCAGCTTTGGAAAAAACAAGTTAAATACCTAGGATATGTAATATCCAAGGAGGGTAGGACATTAGATGAGGACAGAAAAATAGCGATTTTACAAGCACCAAACCCACTACCAAGAAGGAAATTATGTCTTTCCTGGGTACGACTAATTTTTGTCTGAGTTGGATTCCAAACTATGCCTTGGAATCTGCACCACTGACTAACCTGATTTATAAAAAGCCTATGGCAGCACAGAATTTGTTACAATGGACACCAGAAGCAGAATCTGCCTTCTGTAAACTGAAACAGTTAATAGCGTCCTCACTATTTTTGGGATTACCAAACTATCATAAACGTTTTTTTCAAACTGTAGATAGTAAGCAAGATTATATGACATCAGTGTTAACACAACAGCATGGGGACAAGCAACAGCATGGGGACAAGCAACAAACTGGACCCAGTGGCACGGTCTTTACCTCACTGTGTACAAGCAGTAGTTGCAGCTGCAATGGCAGTACAGGCTTCGGCCTCAGTAGTGTTCCACCCTCTCACATTGAGAGTGCCTCATGCAGTCGCGATTATTTTACTGCAAGAAAAGGTAGCATATCTTTCCCCTGCTAGGCATCTTTCCTGTATGACTATATTGTTGAGCCAACCTCACATGACAATTCAACGATGTACAACTTTGAACCCTTCTACATTGCTCCCAACCCCTGCGGTTGGCACACCACACAGCTGCCTGCAGGTGATTGAGCAAAAGACACTGCCTAGAAAGATCTTACGGATGTTCCCTTGGATGATGCCGAGGTGACATACTACGTGGACGGCTCATGCAAAAGGGGTCCTGCAGGACAGAACCTAGTAGGATATGCAGTAGTTTCTGACACAGACATTATAGAAGCAAAATCTTTACCACACAGTTTATCTGCACAAGCAGCAGAATTGATTGCCTTGACATGGGCATGTACCTTAGCAAAGGGTAAAAGTGTGAACATTTTTACTGACAGCCAGTACGCTTTTTCTACTGTACATGTTTTTGCGCAACAGTGGAAAAATCGAGGAATGATAACATCTACTGGCAAATCGATTAATCATGCACAGTTATTTTAGATCTTTTAGAATCTGTTCAGTTGCCTCAGAAAGTAGCTATTTGTAAATGCATAGCTTATACCAAGCAACAGGATAGGATTTCAAAAGGTAATGCAAGAGCTGATACAGCTGCAAATCAGGCAGCTTCAGAAGTATTTCTTTTAAGTGAGGAATTACAACCCTCTGAGATTTTAATAAAGGGATGACTGCATTTAGGGATACAGACAATAGCCAAGAGGGGACTGGAATTTATTGGAGAAAACTGTCAAAGGAACCAAGGTGTTGGTAGCAAATAACTACAGAGGGAAAGGTAATATGATGGGAAGAGTCCAAGAATTTGTTTACATTGCAGATTAGGGGTTGCCTTCTCTATCAAGGATTGATATCAGAGTATAGGCAAAGACAAAGAAATGGAGGAACCTAAATGAAAGACCAGCACTGACAGAGGTTTTTAGTACAATCTACAACAGAAGCTGCTGTTAAAAAAGGAATAATTATAGAGCATATAATATATTGCATGATAACTATAAGAATCAATCAGAGGAGGTTAGAAAGGATTGTGAAGAGAGATTGGATAAGCAATTCAAAAGAAACAATGGGGGATATATGTATGTCTCCCAAACATGCAACAAAGTCAAGAAGGTTTAGGGTGTTTGCTTAGAAGTGTTGACATTGGAATTTTTGTACCTCAAGTAGACTCCAAATAATTTTTCCTCAGGTAGACAGCAAATATTGGAGGTATGATGGCAGGTAACTGGGAACATATTTTCTGGGAGTGTAATGAGTTGACAAACTTTAAAATTCCCTGCAGACTGCTTTGTCAGAGATACTGAGTGAGAAAATTTGTGTAACTAAGGAATTTTTTTTGAGCTGTGATACAAAATTGGAATTGCCTAGACATAGTAAGGCCTTGATGAGTCTAATGAGTCTAATTGTGGTGTCTGCCAAAAAAGCAATTACTAAAAAATGGAAATCAAAGCCTAAACCAACTGTATTTGAAGTAGAGAACATAGTAACAGAGATAAAACAACTGGAACTGGAATCTTAGAAAAGGGTAGGAGCAAATCACATAAGAAAAAATGGGAATTCTGGGAACAATACACGCAGAGGAGGAACAAGGTAAGATTTGAATGAGCTATGTAATGTTTGACAATAACTGGATAGATTATAAGTGATGTATAATATTTGCGACTACAATTGTGTCAACATGGTTTGTAATATATAATGTTTGCAACTAGAACTCTATCAGGATGGTTTGTTTTATTTACATAAATGTAAGAGTGTCTATGTAATTTGTGATAATTTAATAAAGCTGTTTCTTGTTTTAAAAAAGTTGAAATATTCAAGAATGAGTAGGTGACAGTTTTGGGGAGATTTGGCATACATTTTTTTTGGATGAGGGTATTGAATTTTTAGTGATGTTGGTGGGGGTAAGTGTGCACTTGCTGCAACAAAGGTGTTTTGTGTTTGTAGAAAATTATAAAAAATCCAGTTAGGATACAATTCTGAGTTGCTGTTAGCTTGTGCAACAATTGCATGGTTAAGGTTGACTTTGAAGAGATTTAATGTTCCGGCCTGAGGTTTTTTGTCTGGTCTGTAATCTTATCAGTATAAATAGTTTGGTATGAGGTGGAGAAGACTAGGGGTGTCAGGTTTCAACCACGTTGCTGTAATTGCAATAATGTCAAAATTTTGCTGTATGGTAAAAGCACTGATTTGGTCAATTTGTTCTTGATACTGTGGACATTGAAGAGGGACCAGGTAATAAGATGTGCTTTCTTGGTTTGAGTTGAGGCATTATTGTTAACTAATCCTGGATTGGGCTGACTGTTACCTCTTAGCAGAACTATAAAGACAGTGGGACTGAATTTAAGTAGTGCTTTTGGAATCTGTAGCTTTGGCTATAACTGGAGTCTCCCAATGAATGTAGGCTTATTCCAACAAAAAAACAGTTTGTGGCTCTGAAGATAAGCTTATATTTTGGCTAGTATAAAGTTTAAGAAAAAAATGAGAGATGTTCTAGTACGATACAGCAAGGGGCAATTCAAAATTATTATGTGCTTTCTGATGGGAAGGAAGAATGTAGATATGAAAAGCACAGCAGATGACAAATAAGAATGCAGTTTCAAGATATACCAACTGTGCTTCACAATGGAGTCTTAACACTCCCTAACCATTATTCAAATTGGGGGGAGTTCTTATGCCATTTGGCCCTTTCTTGAAAGTGCGGCAGCAGCAGGTGATCTTGGTCTGCAGCCCACCTAGTAGGTGTAGCAAGGAAGGGAGGGGGAGCTGACTGCAGACTGTTTTAAGAAAATCTAGAGGCAGCATTATCCAAGACTTTTATTATACAATAGCTAGAAGCCCTCACAGATAACACACATCAACAGGTAAAAATATGGGAGGCTCTGCTAACTTTAAAGAAAGCTGCAGAGTTTAGTTGTGTCCTGAAAGAGAAACTGGAATTGCAAATACACTTCAGTGTTTCAAAAACTTGATGGTCTTTCTTGCTGAGTAGTGATTGTTTGGGGTACAGAACTTATGTCCTGGATGACTGCTGCCTCTAGACAGATGACACTACTCTGTTAGAAGTTTGTTACAATCATCATCATCAATTTCAACTTTGAACTGTAGCTTTCTACTTGTGTTATGTATATCCCTTCAAATCAGGTAATCCTAAATCACCTTGTTCTGTTGGAAGGATTATCCCACCTGACCTTTGCACTCTTCTCCTCCCAGACAAAATCCTTCAAACCTTTATTAATTACTACCCACAACATCACCTCTGGTTGATAAAAAAAATATCCAAGACCTGTATATAAAACTAAAGGAACTGAAACATTTTTACTGCTTATATTTTGCTATCCATTTCCATAGGTAAGAGATTCCAGTTTCTCAGTTGTTGTATTATATTTTGTTTAGTTTTTTCTCACATATCCTTAGATGCCATAACAAAATTATTTTAACCCATACTCCCAAATACTTTATTTACCATGTCCCCATAAATATGGGAATTGCTGAACCAATTCGTGTGTAGGTACATAGTTTACAGCTAGCCTTTGTTTTATTTTCATTCATTTTATATCACAAAAATCTTGGAACTGTCTTAGAATGTTCAACAACTCTGAGATGTCATTTTCTGGTTTTATCAGGTGCAAAAAAAGCCATCTAGCCCTGATTACCATACCAATTATGTCCTTGAATTTCTGAGTCCCTTAATTTCTTTGCCAGTGGTTGTAAATATAATGCAAATAAAGTGGTTGTAAATATAATGCAAATAAAAAAGGGGAAAGAAGAAACCCCTGCCTGGTTCCTCTATTCAAAGACAAATGTATCAGAGAGGAATCCTCCCACTTTAATTTTTGCCTCTGATCCCACATATATCCTCCCAATTATCCTTATTACTGTATCTGGGAATGCAAATGCTTCCATTGCCCTACTCATATAATCCCAGATTACTCTGGTGAATGCTTTCTTTGCATCAAGACTCACAAACAACAGTGGGATTTTCCTATATTCTGCTTCCCTCTGGATTATTATTGATCTTTTAATCCCCCCCACAAATTCACATTGATGTATATAAATTTTGGCAACACCTTTGTCATTCTTTTAGCCATTATAGACACAAATGCTTGTAGTAGATTCATCTCTTTAATAATGTCTTAGTAAGCTCATCTTACTTCTAAATTCAGTTCCACTGATTGTTTTTCTTGAGAGTGCTATACTCTGTGTGTGGGTCTAACTCTGTTCCACACTGTTTCTGCTCAGGCTTCACTATTCACCTCTACCCTACCCCCAATTTCCACCCACTTCTACTCACCTACATTTAAACTTTCCAACCCATGCCCAACTCTCACAATTAATCAATAACGGTATTTAGCAACACCTCCTCCATCACTATTAAGATCTCAGCCCTGTCTAATACTCTTGTGACCTTCAATAATACACCCTAACCACCCTAAACATACACCACACAATAACTTAGCAATTCTACACTACAAGAAATACTACTCCCACTATCATGAAGTATAAAACACAAAATTTTATTTTGCAATCACTATAATAATACTATCCCTTTTCGCACACATCACAATCTTACAATCACAATTACATCCACCCAGTTTCTCTCCCACAAATCCACAGCCACAACAGTCCTCTAGCACACTACATTTTCAAGCATATCTCCTGAACAATGTCCACACTCACTACTAACACACACACGTTTAAACACTTCAAGTTCAATAAGTCATTGTTCACCACCTACCTTCACACACATAAAAAGGCTAGATTTTTCTTTGCACATCTGCATACAATACCTAAGCTCCTCCAAAGTGGGAACATCCACCTCAACCCAAATTCAAGCAGCAGTATACAGTCAGAACCAATCACACCCCTTCAAAATGACACAACTCATCTCCCCAGCCACAACTTAACTACCTATTTCTCTTAAACATAATTTTTAAGGCATATGTAACAAGACCCATGATCTCCACGCAACCATCTCACACTATAACCCCAGCATACTTATAACTACTGAAACTTGGCTAGAGCAGGAAATAACTAGTAAAGAAATACTCCCCCTGGATATAACATAGGCTAGACAGACTAATAAAAAGAGGAGGAGGAGTAGCAATAAACACCCTAGAAATAATCCAACATCCCAGAACTACCCCATAAGTTTCAAAACACTGAAATTCTAATTACCCAACTCAAGCTCAATAACAATAAATCAGTCTGCCTAGTAAGAATATATATTCCTCTGGAAATACTTTCCACAATTGAAAATGCCATTCAGTGGCTTTATCACAATATAAAAAAGAGACCATAATCTTAGGTGACGTAAACATTGACTGGAAACAAATAAATACCTCACCTGACTTAAACTTGCTTGTATTTTCACAACTATTAAACATCACTACCAGGACCCACAAAACATCTAGCAAAGAAACCATACTAGATTGGATGCTTTCAAATAAGCCCCACAATATCAGTGTCACCAGAACCTTTACAGACAGTATTATTGACCATATCAGATAGTGGCTAAACATTCAGAAGGAAGCAACATACTAACAAGTCCATAATCTGCAAAATGTCAACCCTGGATGCTTTACAACTCTAAAGCAATATAATGGGAACTGCCTAAAACATTACCACTAGATGAAGCAGTTACTCATTTTAATCATATCTTCCTAACCATCCTAAGTAAGCAGGCCAAAGTCTAAAACAAAAGAATCAAATCCATTCCAGCACCCAAAGACTACCAAGCAACTACTATTAAACAGAGGCCAGGTCTAGAAAATATATACAAAAATTAAAACTTAGCTAACATTGCAGAATTATAGATATCTCAGAAATCTCACAAAAAATACTTAATGACAAGAAAAAATATTTTACAAACCTACAGAATACACACCAATATAACCACAAACTATTCTGGCACCCCGTAAAGTCACTGCTAAACCAGGGCAACCTTCTACCCCCCCAACCTACCACAACCTCTAAATACCCAGGTATTACAGCAACTCAGTACAACACCCACTTTGTATCACTAACCAAACAAAACTCCACCTCACCCCCTGAATATTCCATATCCCCCACCAACAACAAAGTACCATTTAAACTTGAAAGTATACCCACCTCAACAATAAATACTTAGTACAAATTAAACCAACCACCTTGGCAGCCAACAAACTACCAGCAGAGTACCTCAAAACAGCAGCAGAAGCTATAGCATTCCACGGCTCCATGTTTATCACCATACCCCTACAGAAAGGCAGAAATTCTACCAACCTAACCAACTACCATCCAATAGCCATCCTCCCATCCCTATCCATGATATTAGAAAAATGCATCCACACCCATTTGCTTAAAAACTGCACCAACTATAACCTACTCTCTTTTGACTCAACATGACTTTCAGTCTAATTGTAGCACCAGTACTGCCCTTTTAAACTTTACAATCAACTCTGAAACAATGGTAACCTAGTCTCAGCAGTCTTCTTAGACCTATTCAAAGCATTTGAAACTGCCTCACTCTAGAAAATCCTTGAGGAACTAGCCTCTCTAAGCTTCAGTTCCTCATCACTCACCTAGCTCCATAGCTACCTTTGTAAACAAGACTATTCTGGGTTCCTCACAGTCACCATCAGTGTTCTTTAAGGATCAGTTCTAGGACCCTTACCTTTCAATATTTTTATCAATAACCTGCACTCTGCCAAAGAACAAGCTATCCTGGTACAATGTGTAGCTGATGCCACTATCAAAACACCAGCATCTCTATAAGAAAACACCCAAAAGGCCTTTCTAGCCATAAAATCCAGTCTAGATAGCTCAGATTTACTGTTAAATGCTAAAAAAATAACTGATTCTTTATACTCCTAAAAACTACTTAAACCAAAACTAATCTTTTTATATCCTATTAGCCAACAAAACAAAAAAAGAATGTCACAGTCAAAACTCCTTGGAGTAGTCCTTTATGATAATCTCAGATATAACAACATCTACTCCTAAACATCAAAAACTAAACTAGAACCTAGGATCCCTCTACAGGGCTAGGAAATTCCTCACTAATAACTCCAGAAAAAAAAACATAGCAAAAACATACTTACGTTCATCCCTTCTCTATGCCTCACCCACCTTTACAAATCTTAACCATCAAAAATAAACTAGACACAGCATGTAACAAAACTGCAGAATTTGCAACAAATAATCCTCAAAAAACCTACCACTGCACAGCACTAAAAAACCGTAACTGGCTAGAATGTAAATAACAACCAGAAAATGTCCAGCTCTAAAAAGAATACTGCAACCCTACACCCACTAATCAAGCTTGACAACCGAGCAACAAAGCATGTTAAAGTTGTCAATCTTGCCTTCATTCTTGCTGGATGGGTTCGGAGCCGAACCTTGGCTCCGACTCGGCCTATACTAAGCTCGAGAGCTAATTTTACCGGCTCGAGGCAACCCTATATCCCATGATGCTAGGCAGTAACTACCCAGATCTCGTTTGCCGCTTTCGCTAGCGAGGTGCTCTTTTTACCAGCTCACAGGTCAGTGACTAAATTTAAGAAAAATCCTAGTTTTTCTACTTAGATTTCCCCATTTTTTTGTCTAAAAAGGCTAGTTTTACTGTTATTACAAATTTTAGTTCCTATTTTTTACCCTTATCCCAGTTATACTCCCCACCCTAGGTTAGGCGTTAGGCCCTTCCATTTTTTTCTCAAGTCCCCTCACAGGGATTCTTAGCTGTGTGTGTGTGCCTTTGGTATCCCTGTATCCCTGTCTGTTTGAGTGTGTGTGTGTGTGTGGATTCTAACTTTAGAATCTTGTTTTTCTTTTCGACAGCAATATGTCAAAAGACACAAAGGTCTCAGGCTTCAAGAAGTGTGACTCGTGCTGTCAGAAGATGTCGCTGACAGACGGTCACACTTTTTGTGTTTATTGCCTGGGACCCCTGCACCTGCAGGACTCTTGTTCTGTGTGCCATGCATTCAGCCCAAGAGTCCTGCAGGAGCGCAGGAATAAGTTGATCTTGAGGGGTTTGTTAAAGCCTGAAGGTTCCCTGGCTAAGTCTGTGCCGGGAAAGCCTTCGAAGCCATCCAAACCGTCGGCTCAGTGCTCTAAGCCTTCGGATGGTGGCTCACCTTCTGCGACACGATCAGCTCCGGCTAGAGCCAATACGTTTGTATCGCAGCTTCCTGCATCGGCTCCGGCCGGAGCCGATGCCTCCAAGACTCAATCTTGTCTACGGCTCCATCGGCTCCACCAGACCTGATGCCCTCCACAAGTAAGAGGTCCAGATCTCCATCTCTGGAATCTATCCATTCGGCTCTGAGATCACCTTTACTCTCGGAGCGGAGCCATTGGAGCCATTCCGCTCGGTCTTCCTGGCTTTCCGACCATGACTTGAGAGGGTGGTTAGCAGACTGTTAAAGTCTCAGGCACTGGCCCAAATGCTTCGTAAGACAGCGGCTACATCCATACAACCTATTATTCCTCCTTCGACTCTGCCCCAGTGTTCGGAGCCGGAGCTCCTCGGAGCCGCGACCGTTGTGACGTCGGAGCCGATACCTCTCCCTTCGGCTCCTTTGTCTGCTCCGATCTCGTCCATGGTGCCTTCCTTGGAGGGATCCAGGCGCTTGGACTCTCTCGCCGGCTCCCAGGGGGCGAGTGGCATCGGACGCTTGTCCGACCCCGTTCTCCCTCTCGGAGCATCGGCGCTGGTGAGTTCGGCCCCGACATCGGCTTCGGAGCCGTCCCTGTCGGTGCCGGCTGGGGTTCCTAGTTCTTCGGAGCGGGAGCCCTCTGGCCTGCCTGATAGGGGCACCTTCGAGGTCATGAGGAGCGTACTGGCCCCAGTGCCTGCTCTACGGTCAGGTCCATTAGCTCCTCCCACTGTAGTGCCTGCTGAGGTCTCTTCCCACTATCTCGCCCCCGGCCGTAGAGATCCAACGCCTCAGCAGGTTTCCCCACTGGGAATATCCTCCTCTTCCGAGGTTTCTCCTGATCCGTCAGGTGAACCCCCGCATAAGAGGACATGTAAGAGGAAGCATGTGGACTCCCCTGAGTCCATCACATCTGATACCGACTTTGATGAGTCTGAAGGATCCCCAAGGTCCCCCTCTGAGGATGTCTCCTTTTCTGACATCCTTGAAATCCTTAAACAGAGGGGGAACTGATTTTCCCTTAAACCAACTCGTCCTCGGAAGGATTACCTGGAGGCTTTTGGTTCTCGACCCTCCACCTCCTGGGTGTCTCCGCCCTTCGACCCCCTTATGGAAGTGGTGGCACGGAAGGCATGGACGGCCCCTGATTCGATGGAACCCACCCCACGGAGGCCTTCCAAATTTATAACAGCCCCTTCGGATAAGCAATTTTTATCTAAACGTGTCCCAGTTGATGCCATGGTGGTGGCGGCAGCCACCAAGAAGGAAATGGCTGATCCTTCAGTGCCTATCCATCTGCCTAACAAGGAATCTAAGACAATGGATAGGTACGGCAAGCGGATGTTCTCGTCAGCGACCTTTGCCATGTGGTCGCTGAATTACTTATGCCACTTCACCCGTCTTCAAAGAGACATTCTCAAAGAACTGGGTGAGGTTCTACAGGATCCGTCAGCTGCTGGGTCTCAGGAAAAATTAACTCACAGCTAGGAACCCTGAATTCCATTGTCAACTCCTCCATGCGGCTTATTTCCTTTGCAGCCGATGGAGTGAGTAGGGCCGCAGGCACAGGTGTGGCTTTAAGGCGTCACGCCTGGATGCGGCTTTGCAACTTCGCAGACCCCTTCAAAGCGTTCTTCACTAACTCCCCCTTTGATGGTTCAGCGTTGTTTGGACCTCAAGTGAAAGATACTTTGACCAGATGCAAACAAGATGGCAAGACTCTTTCTGGCGTAGGAGTCAGATTTTCAACCCCATCTAGACCATATCCTAAGGGTCAAAAGGGTGGAAAAATGTGGTTCCGCAAATCACAAGGAGTCACGCCTGACGCAAGAGGTCAGTTCCCCCCTAGAGGCAGAGGGGGGAACAACAACAACAGACGCCGTCCAAGAGGCAGAGGGGGTCCGCAGAATCAGGGTAGCAGAGAAACCCTCTCTGACAAACCCTTCCAGCATCCCTGAGGTGCTGCCCGACTGTCCACCTTCGGAGGCAGTCGGGGGAAGATTATCGCTGTACCCACAAGCCTGGCTCTCCCTCACTCAAGACAAATGGGTGCAGTCGATCATATCCGAGGGTTACAAAATCCCCTTTATCCAAACCCCAACTGTTCAAATAAGGTCTCTCCCAGACGTTCCACCCAGTCTAAGGGAACAAGCAGCACTAGAAATATCAAAGCTGCTAAAAAGAGAGCCATCCAGCCAGTCCCAGCAGACCAACTAGGATACGGAGTATACTCAAAGTTCTTTTTGGTACCAAAAAAAACAGGGGACTGGAGGCCAGTATTGGATCTCAGCAAACTAAACAGGTTTGTAAAAAGAACGAGGTTCTGGATGGTCACGCTACAGTCCATTCTACCCCTTCTGGGCAAGGACAATTGGATGTGCTCAGTGGACCTTCGGGATGCGTACTATCACATCAAAATACACAGGCGCTCCAGAAGGTTTCTCCGCTTCCGGCTGGCTGCCAGTCACTACCAGTTCAGAGCCCTGCCCTTTGGTCTCACTACAGCCCCCCGAGTGTTCACCAAATGTATGGCAGCGGTTACGGTTCACCTGAGACGTCAAGGATTCCAGGTGTTTCCATATCTAGACGACTGGCTCCTCACTGCCACCACCAGGCGTCAACTTCTTCTAGCCAGAGATTACACCATTCACATTTGCAAAGGGCTAGGTATCTCTCTAAATTTCGAAAAGTCTGCTTTGTCGCCTTGTCAGTCTATTACCTTCATAGGCGCCACCTTGGACACTGTTCAGCTCTCAGCAAAGTTAACAGAGCAGAGGGTCTTAGATATTCAAAATCATGTTCACGTTCTCCTTCAGAGCAACAAAATTCAGGCCAGTTATGTTCTGAAAGTATTGGGTCTCATGGCGGCAGCCATCACGCTTCTTGCCCTTGCCCGCTTTTACATGCGGCTTCTTCAGTGGATGCTTTTCTCCCATGGTCCTTCCAACAGCTCCCTATGACACACAAGATCTTAATAACTCTATCTTGCAAAAAACAACTGTCTTGGTGGATGGTCTCCCCTCAAGTCCATCAAGGCAGACCATTTACTCCTCCCCCCCCGGTCGCCATGGTCACATCAGACGCCTCCCTGATCGGGTGGGGGGGGGCATTTTCAGGGCAGGACAGTCCATGGCACATGGCAACCTTTCAAATGCCACTTGCACATAAACGTCCTGGAGATGAGAGCAGTGCTTTTGATGTTGCAAGCCCTCCAAGACTCTCTTCCCCTGGGGACTATTGAAATTCAAACGGACAATATGTCCATAGTATGGTATATCAACAAGCAGGGCAGAACCAAGTCCTATCCCCTGTGTCGAGAAGCACTCAGACTCTGGCAATGGGCGATCTCTTCTCAGCGGTTTCTGATAGCAATGCATATCCCTGGGAAGTCCAATGTCATAGCGGACAGGCTGAGCAGAGCTATTCTCATGCCCCACGAGTGGTCTCTCAAGCAATCGGTGACTGAGGAAATTTTTCGGAAGTGGGGTTTTCCTCGCTGCGATCTTTTTGTAACACCACAAAACAGCAAGTGCCTCAACTTCTTCACTCTCTTCCCCCTTCCAGGCCATCCCCCCAGAGACGCTCTAGTCCACGATTGGCCTCGGGGACTTCTATACGCTTTTTCCTCCCTTTCCATTAATCACACAGATAATTCAGAAAGCTATCGCCTTGAGAGCCAAGATGATTCTCATTGCCCCTTATTGGCCTCGACAGATATGGTTCCCGTTCTTGCATCGTTATCTTTTGGAGCAGCCTTGGCATCTGGCTCCAGTGCCAGATCTTTTGGCCCATTAGCCAGGGCAGCTGCACCAATCCCTCCAATCTCTCAACCTCACAGCTTGGTTGCTCCACTTCCGTCCCTAGCCAGGCTTCCAATGATTTCAAATTCTGTCCGGGATATTATCGTAGCTTCCCTTAAGTCTTCCACCAGAAGGATCTATGCTAGTAAATGGCAGCGTTTTTCCTTCTGGGCAAGGGCTAGGAATATAGATCCCTTCACTGCTCCAATACACTCGGTCTTAGATTTCCTAGCTGAAATTTTTCATTCAGGATCTTCATCCTCCACAGTAAAAGTTCAGTTAGCAGCCATTTCAAATTTTCACATAGGCCTGTCGGACTCCAGCATCATGTCCCATAAGCTTTGCAAGGCATTCCTCAGAGGTATCTTTTTACTCAAGCCCCTCTGATCAAAGACCCTCCACCACAGTGGGATTTAAACTTAGTTTTAACATCCTTGATTCTCCCTCCCTTTGAACCTGCGGCTTCATGTTCATTGAGGTTACTTTCCTGGAAGACACTGTTCCTAGTCGCCATTACATCTGCTAGGGGAGTATCTGAACTTCATGCCCTTTGCATTCGTCCTCTTTATTTAGTTTTACACAGAGACAGAGTTTCTCTAAGAACTAACCCGTCTTTTTTTTACCCAAGGTGGCTTCTCAGGCAAATTTAAATCAATCTATTGATCTTCCAGTTTTCTTCCCTAATCATTCAAACAGGGCGGAGCAAAAACTGCATTGCCTGGACGTTCATCGTCAGCTCCGCTACTGTCTGGACAGAACTAAACAAATCAGGAAATCTGATCAACTCTTTTTATCTTATGCAGAAAGTAGAAAGGGCCTTCCGGTATCCAAAGTAACCCTGTCTAGGTGGCTGTCTTCTGTAATTACCTGTATTTATCAACTCAGAGGTAAAGAATTGCCTTCTAGGCCAAGAGCCCATTCAACCAGAGCGTTAGCTACATCAACAGCCTTTCAAGCTAGATTACCAATAGACACTATCTGTGTGGCAGCCACATGGGCCTCTCCTCATACCTTTGTTACACATTAAAAATTGGACATGGCCTCCAGAAACAGGGCAAATTTTGGTTCCACCGTTCTCAAGAGTCTGTTCCAATGAGCCACCTAGGATGAAGGTGCTAGGGACGCGGTCCCATCCAGCAAGAATGAAGGCGAGATTGACAACTTAACATTGAGAAGTTATGTACCTACCATAACGTTCCATGTTAGTTGTCTTCTCTCGCCTTCTTTCTTGCATCCCGCCCACCATCCCCCTAGCCTGGACAGACCGAAAGAATTTCCCCTTCTGCTAAAGGACCTTATCTTGCACTATTTCAAGCCCAAACAGGTGGTCCTGGGGTAGCTACGGCTTCAGATAGTGACATTTGGGGAGTTCTCCTTTCTCCTCCTCCACCTGAGTGGGGAGACTGAATTGGCTATTGTTTTGTCCGCTACCAAACGAGATCTGGGTAGTTACCGCCTAGCATCATGGGATATAGGGTTGCCTCGAGCCGGTAAAATTAGCTCTCGAGCTTAGTATAGGCCGAGTCGGAGTCGAGGTTCGGCTCCGATCCCATCCAGCAAGAAAGAAAGCGAGAGAAGACAACTAACATGGAACGTTATGGTAGGTACATAACTTCTCATTTTCTATCTATCACAAAATCAAACAGCAGCTCAGGAGACTCCGTATACTCTAACCAGGTAGCAAACATCTGGAACCAAATACCCCCTGAAATAAGACGGGTAGACATACTACATATCTTCGAAACATCACTGAAGAAACACCTGCTAAATAACTGGTTGTTCTTCTGCACTATCCCAGGCTAATGCCAACCCCCCCCCGATCTCAGCCTAAACTCCACCTTCAAAGTTACACTCCCTTTACCCTAATCTTACATACTTTCTCTCCTGCAAAACATCCATTTCCCAGGTAACTTCCACTACCTCTGTTTTCTTTAATGTAGGTATATACACCCACTCTCTACCTCAAACTACCTAATGTTTGATATAATTACTTTTTTTAGGTTCTACCTCCTGCTAAATCCCTTGCTGAGGTTGCTGCCCTACTCTTTACCTCCAGCTGATAAGCACATTACATAACACATCCATTGAGTATTTGCGCAATTTCTCTGTAACCAGCTACCTCATGAAAAAATGTATTTCCTTAAATTCATAGGTTATTGTATGTTATATTAGGTGATCTAGATGTATTCATATTATTGTGTTTTCTTATAAATAAAATGTACTTTTTTTTTGTCTTTAAATGTACTTGCCTAACATGCAGAGCTTTTCTTCCCAGGCCTCTGCTGAAAATGGGATAAACTCCAGTTGGAACTTCTGGTAAACAAAGAGAAATAAATAAATAAATAAATAAATACAAATAATCATGGTTTAAAATTGAAATAGGCCTACATGAACCTGGATGTGATGGGTCTTTACTGTCTTTAGGTATTACAACCACCACAGCTTTTTTTTCCCCCCCCGAGGATGTTGGTGCTTCCCCTCCTTTTAAAATACTGTTAAACAAAACCTTCCAGATCTTTACCACTGGCTCCCCTTCTAGCTTCTAAACTTCCACCAGAATACCATCTATTCTAGGAGATTTTCCTGCAGATTGGTTATACATCACTGCTTTTAACTCATCTGCTCCTATCTTAACTGTTAATTGTTGAGCGTCATCTACCTCAAACCTTGGCATAATTAAGTCTTCCGTAATTATTTCCATTTGTGTGTGTGTGTGTGTGTGTGTGTGTGTATGTACGTGCATGCACACACGCGTGTGCCTGTGTGTGTCTCTGTGTGTGTGTGTGTATATATATGTGTGCAGGGCAAGGTTGTTACTGAGAATTTGGCACAAGTATTTTGGATATAATTACACTTCTCACAGATGCTAAAGATAAATCTCAAAAAGTGCAATTCAGAGCACAAGGCAGTTCTTGCACAGCCTGAGATAACTGTGCTGAATTTATACACACACATACACACACACTCAAATATATATATATATATATATATATATATATATATATATATATATATATATCAACGTATACAAGCATCAAAGTATGTTGAAAACATACTTACAAAGCAAATTAAATAATCAAAACTTGAAACTCAATTGATCACAAAAAGAAAAACAGTTTCCTTTGTAATCATTTAAGCAAAGCCATACCATTTACATCAGATAGATTTTCTCTGAAAAGTGGTAGTGTTATGGAAAGAAGTTTTGATAATGTAAGGTATAGTGCACAACATTTATCCCTTTCCCTAATCCTTACTCTAATCCTAACCCCCACACACACGCACACACTCTTCCCACCCCAATGTCAAAACTTTGTTTATCCAAAAGCCTCTGCATTTAATACTAAGTCCCACATTTATTGTAATCAGAAGCATTCAGTTGTACTTCTTACAACACCATCACTTGACATAGAGTACTTTTAACAAATTTCCGAAGCATTTTACTCTGTTGAAGTATTGACCATTTGACAGAGTGAAATGTACCCATATATATACAGGAATCATTCAAAAGACTGAAGTCTCCAAATATCGAATATCCAAATTTCCAAAGTTGTGAACATCGAACCGGCTTTTTTGCTGTGTTTCGATGATTCAGGGGTGGTTAAGGGTTTGTCCTTTTGCCAAGTATGTGCATTCTTAGAGTTATATACATAATTTGCAGGGGGTGTAGGGGACACAGCCTCCACAAAAACAAAAAAGGGGGGGGGTCACAGTTTCAAAGTTCGACCTTTTCTTTGTCAGTATTTTAAACCATCAGCATTTTGAATGCATTCATATATATATATATATATATATATATATATATATATATATATATATAATGTAGGTATATATAAATGCACACACACACATGTGCGCACACATATATAATATGAGTGCTTCCATAATATATACACACAGACATATCTGTGTGTGTGTGTCTGTATGTTTATATATATATATATATGTATATATATATATATATATATATATATATATGACATATAGACATAAATGTATAAATATATGTGTGTATGTATGTGTATATATATATATATATATATATATATATATATATATACACACACACATATATATATATATATATATGTGTGTGTATACATATATTGCACATATATATCATTAACTTGCTAATTATGAATCCATTTATTTAGTTAACAGTTAGACATTTCACACTCCCAAAAATGTTGGGAAATAAACTGTACTGTGAAAACTCACTGTTAAACTTAGAATACATTGACTTGGTCAAGAGATTTTGTCTGTGGATGTCTGTAGTTTTCCACATAACTTTTGATGGTCTAACATAGTGATTCTGATCAGCAGGGAACACAGATACAGAGTTATTAGATCAGATGAAGGCATTTCCATGACAGCTAATGGGGAGCAGTTGCCTTCAGCAATATAATATGGCTACTACACTTAAGGAGTGGAGAGGAAATTTCTTGACATGTTAGTGTAGAGTATTGTCTCCAAGGAAGCTGTGCATCTATGTGTTGAGAGGATAGAAAGCTAATGAACTATAGTGTCTGCATTATTAGAGGAGATCCATAATCCATGAAAAGAATAATGACATTACAGACAAAAATTTAATGTGCCTCTTTGAACTTTGATTTGAGAAAGAACTGCATCCTACTTAGAGGGATTTGTGAACATTTGGAAACAGACTTGTCAACCCACACAATAATTTATTGTAATGAAGAAAATAAAGTTATAGTAAGACTTTTTTGAGAACAGGGGCTTGAAATAAAAACTGAATATAGTACTTGCAATAAGTGAAAGGACAGTGAAGTATAAGAAGACAGTTTTGTTGAATTTAGCTTTTGCTTGAATTCTGCTGTCTTTTTAAACAAATTAAATGGAATCCTTACTTATTCATGCATAAAATTTGCCTGTGGTTTATATTTCAAGAGCCACTGCATGTTATTAAAGTGGATTTTGACTTAAATTCCTTTGTGAAATACTACACTTATGAAGAATGTAGGGGGAAAGTACATTTTATTATAAACTGTATATTTCTATGGTCTCCTGAAATGCAATTGCTCTGCCTAAGCAGTTTTCCCTCACTCAAGGGAGTATTAACCTAATTTTTATGTGTGAGTCAGACTGATGACTATTAAACAAAAGCAAGTCTTATTGACTATTGTGTTGATAAAACTGAAGAATTGTTACACCCCTGTGGCTATAAATGGATTTTCTGTGGCAAAAAAGGAGATCATTATGGTAGTGAGAAAGGTTTCCTTATGGAGACATTTACTTTTGGTGTTATCCCAGAGATTTGTAATATAAAAGACTGTATGTTTTTTCTATTTATTTGCCATAATTATGGTAATGAAAATTTGCATTTTTATTGAAATTTGTAACTGTTATGTTCAGCTCAAAATGGGAAAAATACTTGAAACTTTATTGAAATCTTCCACAGCCTTACAAAAAGGTGTAAAGCTCTCAGGAGAAAGTGCAGCTATAATAATAATTGCACAGCATCCAATAGCAGATAACATTGCTTCACCGGGAACCAGAAAAGCCAGTATAGCTCTAAAAAATTAAACTGTCTCAGAGTACAAGGAATGTCACATCCTCTACTGAAGGTTTGCAATAGTTTATTAACATTTATTTTGTAAAGCCCTTTCATCTTTTATATTTAAGAACTTCATCATAACCAAAAATACTTTAACAGATACACCTACATATATACCTTAAATCTGATCACATGACTTTTAGCCTGCACGTTCTTAAAGTCACCGTCAGACCAAAAACATTAAAAAAGCATCATTAAAATTCCAAATATAACTGTTACAAAAATTATTTTAATCATCTAACATAGGTTATTAAATACATATAAATCTTAAATAACTTCATAGTAAAATCATAATTATAACTTTGTCGCCCTAGCTTTCAAAATGCATGTTAAGTCTAAACTGTTGTTTAAACCTGGTGGTTTACTGGAATTAAATCTAGTTTGCCATTTTAATTTAGTTATCTCAAGACTGCTCTGCCAATCTCCGCTTCTCTTAACCATGCACACTTTTTCAGTAACTAAAAATAAAAATCTTTTAAAAACCTACACATGCTTGAGTATGGTTACTTAAAGTACTAATAGAATCATGTTGAGACATGTTGCAATAATGCTGATAAATTCTCTAAGACTGTTTTCAGTCATTCTTGTATAAAAAGCAAGCCATTTATCACACTTAGCCATGTATGTCACCATTCTTGTCACACAGTTAAAATATTCAATTTGGGCAACATTTTAATAACATCAAGGTTACTCATCCTATCAGTATTAATATACGAACATTGTGTGCAAATCCTACACTTCCTAGTTGCTCTAAGTGTAAGTAATACATTGCTGTTTTCCAGATTCACCTCTTCACATTTCTTCTTTATATTACTCCCTCTTTTATATACAATGATCAATTTTTCTCTTACTATATTGTCAGAATAGTAGAAATATCAAATATACCACAGTGGCTGTATAAAATAGACTTTAATTGTTTAGAATCAAGGAAATATTTTGTGAGAAAAGCTTTATTAAAATTACGTTGTCTTGGGTGGTTTATCTCTCTCACTTAACCCAAAACATAAGCCCATACCACCCTTTAAAATTAATTTGTACAAGGAATCCCTCTAGAATATTACTTCCTCTGAAATCACCAAAAGCACTTTTTTGTTATAACCCCTTCGTTTCAACATTTCACCAACTGTTAAAATTTCTTGGTAAAAAATATATTCTTCAGAGGAAATGCAGGATGCTCTAACAAAATGAGCCATAACCAAGTTCTTTTTTTTTTTTTGAGAGTAAGGGTGATGAGTAAGGGTGACAATTGTTAAAATTCAAGTATGAGTTATTAAACCTACATTTGCAATAAATCATAAACCAATAATTATTTTTGTTATCCTTGTATAAATAAAATTCCAAAAAGGTGATGCCTTCAAGGGCAAATAACTAGGTAAATGACAGAAAATCAGTAGTATCATTTATATAATTAAGAAACCCTTTCAGTTCATCCTCATTTCACTTCCATAATATAAGTATGTCATCTAAAAAGCATAAGTATGTTTTGTACTTTGAGACATACATGCTGTTAAAATAAAATTATTTTCCCAACATATTATTAGATTAGCAAAAAAGGGACTCAAGCTGCTCCCATCACCATCACAATGACTTGTTTAAAATATTCTCCATCAAAGTGTACTAAAAATCATGGCAACAAACAGTTCTATCAATCTCAAATCTGTGGTGGAAATCTCCTTAACATCAAACTTTCCATAAACTATTCTATTCCTTCTCTTGTAGAATCATCATAAATAAATGTTTAATGTCAGTCATTACATACAAGACCTACATATCAAATTCTAATCCATTAACTTTTAGAAGATTCCCTGAACGTCTAAGTAAGTGTTTAATATTTTTGTAAACTTGCAAACTTTTATTTTATAATCTATAACTCATGCTAGCAGTTTGGTCTTAGAACTGGCTACTGCCACAATAGGCATGAAAGGTGGATCGCACTCATTAGAATGTATTTTCAGTATCCTAAAAATCATGGTATTTTTGGCTTATCAACTCTTAATTATATAATTCAGCAGAAATCACACCATTGACAAATACATAAAGAGTTAAATCTATTACTTGATATATCATATCAGTTTCATTTTTAGTGACTTATATGTATTGATAAGGTTCTATCAAGATGTTAATTTTATTTACATAGTCAAACCAATTCATAATCATCAACCCACCCCTTTCTCAGGTCTCATCAGCCTGATATTCCTATCATTTGTGATATCATTCAACAGGTATCTTTCTTTCTTTGATTAACTTTAACATCTATACAGTCTAACAGAAGAGTACAAGTTCCTAATATCCTTTTCACATAATTTTCAAATGCTACACAGGTGGCATGTAGCAGTGGGTTGGACAAACCTTTCCTGACTAGTCATTCACTATCAGTTAGGTTGTTGCTATGACTGATACAGAATGGCAAAATTTCATTTTCTAACAAACAATTTCAAATCCACGAATGTATCCACCAAGTTAAACCTATTAGAAGGAACAAAAATACAACCTCTTTCAAAAAGGGAAATATGTTGTAGTGTAATGACATTTTGACAAAAATTCTAAAATTATTATGTTCAAAAATCTTAACATGACCTTCATTTATTGAATCGAGTAATGATCGTGATAGTCCACTTTTTTGTGATGACGTTTCATATAAGATGCCCAGAGATTGTTGTTTGAATTGTATTAAAAAAGTTGTTCACAACACAACAAAAGAAAATGCAGAGGTTTACTTAAAAACATTTGAAAGATATGCCTCCAAGCCAGGTGGGCCAGTATACAGTCCTCAGATTTGACTGGAGACTCGCTAAAACACACATGGACTTATGGGATGCTGATGCATATGACAATGAAAAACAGAAAAAAGTGATTGTGGTTATGACTTCTGCTTCATCCAAGGCACTATCCTTAAATTTCACAACTAGATATTCAGTATGGATGGACGGTTATTTTCACAAATGGCTTTGTTAATATATATTTTGAGATTGTGGTTAGAGCTTGATATAAACAATGTAGGTAAAACTTTGGAAATCTTGGCTGTAGATACATTTAAAATTACACTCCTTAATATCTTAAAATTGATATTCCAGAGTGACCATGAGTTTTCTGAACAGCAAATGTCTGTTATTTAAAAATTTAAACCCTCTCAGTCACACTTGCATACACCACATATTAATAATCCTTCACTTATGTGTCTTTGCCTCAGAATAAACCAAAGGTGTTACTACATGATCTGATGTGTTGTATATGCTCCAGAAAAGGGCACAAAGCCAAATACTGAATAGTTGGCAACAATATTGTATTTGTAAAAAATGTGAATACTATCTACCAAGCAGTTAAACAAGTTGAGCTTGAAAGTATCTCCATGGGATACAATACTGATGAACTTTTAACTACTAGAACTGTAGAATCTGCTTTTGGTCACTGTGCTGTCACTAAACTTGTTAAATGTGCAATGTTGGTAGAATGGAAAATTACAACTATTGTTAACCTTGGGGAACTTGATCACACTAGCTAGGACACAATATGTTTGTAAGCACAAAACCACTAAACAGAAAACTGAAGTAATAAGTGTGAGCACTGTGATAAAAAGGAACACATTATAACACAAGTAGAAATATAAAGCCTTTGGGATAAATTGTTATACCCACAGCTCTACAGCCTAATGAACAGATAACGTGACAATTAGCTAGATGTTTCCCCAATTAAATAACAATAGAAAATGGGGGAGTGCAGACAATTATATTAACAGAAATATATAGACCCAGTAAAGAAAAAAGGGTATAAAATTAGAAGCCCCAAAAGAGGTTATGATCTGGCTCTTAGTTGAAGGGTTAGATAAACCTCATACTGAGACTTGCCAAAGACTCCAGTTGTTAAGGTAATAAAAGAGATCAATATAAGACTGACAAGTAAGGACACACTGTCAAGAATACACTAAAGGACGTAGGTGTAGAAACTGAAGAAAAAACAGATGAATCTGATATGAAGATAATAGAACCTGAAAGGAGATTTTTCCTGTGACCCCAATACAGACAGACAGAAACAGAAGTAGGTCGCAAAGAGTAAAGAAAGCAAGTACTGAGGTAGATAAAGTGATGTTACCAGTACCGCTGATAGATTATTTTGCTGAATTACGTTTTATGAGGACATGAACTAGACAAAGGTGAGGAACCTATACCTGTATTTCTAGTGAAAGGAGCCATGGCCTCCTCTTTCTTTAAGAAATTAACATATTTACATTACATGCACAGAAAAGAAGAAATTCAACATCACATACTGTTATACAGTGTTAGGAATACACTGAATCATCAAGGTACTCTTATACAATTAGCACATTAAGAGTCTTGGTATTTCAATAGCAATATTTTAATGCTATCCTAACCTCTACAAGTATTAGTATAATTTATAGATCTTATTCTGATCACGTCTGTTTCAGTGTTACATACTATTACTGTTAAATTTTAAAAAGTTTTGAACATACAATGAGTTTGATTTTCAATTTTTTGTAATAACTTTTCTAGCAACTGCCAAAAGACTCCCAAATATTTTGTTTGGCTTTTACAAATACAGGAAGTGGGACATTCATTATTATCGATATAGTTATAGAACAATTATCAGATTATTACCCCCTTAAAAACATACTTTTCTATTCCCAATATAGATTTTTTTCACAATCCATAAATGTGTTCCCAATCAGCTTTTACATTTTTACTGCATATTCAAACAACTGAAGACGTCACTTTACTAAACTTAGATCATTCAATCCACTACTATCTAGAAAGTTCCAGAATTTTACATCTAAATTATTATTTGTAATTAACTTGTATAAGTTGGATAAGCCTCCTTTGTAGAACAATTTAATTTCAATGATAGCATTCATATATTAATATAATGGGGGAATAGTGTTCTACTCCTCGTCATTCGTATTATCTTCAAATTCATTCAGTTTCTTACTGATGGATAATATTAACTGGTTAACAGATTCATCCAGTTTATAATCTTCCATTAAATATTATGATGACTTGCTTTTCCTTTTTCAAAGCAATTAGACCATAATAATAATCCATTCCTTTTCAGTTAATTCATTTTAACATTGTTCTGCGTTTCTTTAAAGAAAAAAACTTCCTTTTTTATATCAATGGAGTTTTAAAAACATATTTCTTAACTGTTTTAAGAATTGTTTTCACATATGCACAGTCTAAAGACTGAAGTAAATTTCCTTCTAAGGAAAATTTTATTAACTAGATGAAAGGATTGTTACATATTTCTAATTCATCATATTGAATAAACTTAAAAGAATTTAGTATAATCTGATCCTGAATGGTTTTCCATTGACTAGTGTAAGTTGACTCCATCCAGAGTATAATAGAGTTAAAAATTATAGATTCTACATTTGGGAAGCTAATAACACCATACTCCCATAATCTTATATGATTTCTATAAGCAATTGTCAGCTTTTTAGGATACCATAAGAACGTTTTTTTTCCATTTTCTTTAAAGGTTTTGTCTGATATTATACACACACACACACACACACACACACACACACACACACACACACACACACACACACACACGTGTGTGTGTATATAATATCTGACAAACCTTTTATTTTATATATATACAAAGCAGAATGTGTTATCAAAGTATATAAACATAGGGATGACTGAGTTCATACTTCTCTAAGCTATGATAATTGAAATTAACAGATAGTGACTAATTTGTAGAGCCTTGCTGTTGAGCACCTGCAAAGCATTGTATTGTTTAATCTTGGGTCCTGAAAGCAACTACATTTAGATTAGATGATTCATTGCTCATATCATCCGTTTTTGAAATCCTGAAGGGTCTGTTTTGGGATGTAATTCCAAAGAGCAGGGACTAGTTGGAGAAGGCTCTTTCTCCTATGGATATTTTGAATTTTGATCTGGTTAGGGCAAACATCATCTTGAGGTTGCAGTTAGGTACTTTGACAGGGAGTAGTCTTCTCAGAGGTGGGCAGTAAAATTTTATATAGTGAATACGGGGTAGGATAACCTATTTTGATCTAGATGATAAGTCGCAGTCTCAAACTGAATGGAAAGAAATGCAACATCATTCCTTTCGGCGCAAACAATGTTACTTCACGCTATCAAATCAATAACAATACCCTAAGTACCCATGAAGTGGTAAGGTACCTGGAATCACAGGTTGACCGTGACCTTAACTTCAATCATCATGTGTCTACCATTGTAAGGAAAGCTTTCATGTAGTGCACTTGATTAGTAAAGACATCGCCTCGAGAGCAAAAGAATTTATAATCCCCCTATACTTGGCACTTATCTGGCCCATAATTTAGTAGAACGCCCCATTCTGTATGTACCATATTAAGCATCTACAGCAATTAGAGAGACCTCAGAGATTTCTAACAAAGAAGATCAAGGGCCTGTGCCTTACATGGATGTATTAAAATGCCTGCCACTATACTCTGTATCGTATATACTTCTTAGGGGAGATTTATTCCTGGCCTACAGAACAACCAAAGATTCAAATCTAATGAACTTACTTCATATCCATAAATCAAATGGGTCTAGCGCTACCCATTCCAGGGACTTAAATATGAATATGGCCTGCGACTTAAATGGGACATGCTGGAGGAATAGATTTATCTCCCAGTGACTGTCACATCTTTGTAACAGGCTAACAATTCATGTGAAACCGAGCACCTCTATGACACTGTTCAAGAGTAACCTGGATGAGTGGATGGAGCACCGTAAATTCTTACTGGGGATAGTGCCCACAACCCTACTGGAAATGGGTAATCATCACTAAATGCAAATCTTGGGTATTGACTACTATCTCTATGGTATTACATTGGGTTGAAATGGCTAGGCTTAAAATGACCTCAAGGTCAACAGCCTAGTAATCTCCTACAATCCTATGACACTCCTTTGGAAATCATCTGGTCCAAGTAGAAGGCTTTCCTGACAACTGTTGCTACATGGTGGTCAAAGGAAAGGCAATTATCAGCCCATGTTTCCATATCTCTAACTATGTTTACATTTTAAAGTGGGTAATTGTCAGTACTGTATGTTAGGGAGGATGGTTTGTCTACCAAATGCAACAATATTGCATTTTTAATATTTGATTTAAGTTCATTTTCAGCACACCAAGCATTTATAAGCGCAAGTCCCTGTTGCTGCGCTTCTGTGCCAGAACAGGATTTGACAATGACTCTCAGTTTGCAGGCATCTGCAAATATGATCAGTCATGGGACAGAACAGTAAATACCAAACAAAAGTGGTCCCAGCACTGAGCCATTCAGGATACTACTGAGCACCTTAATATTGTCTGATGATGCCAATACCATCTGCACCCTGTAGTTCAGTCTTTTAGCCAGTATGCTATCCACCTTACTACACAAGGATCTATTTGTAAAGCATTTACTTTCTTAATTATGCTAGTATGGGGAATGGAGACAGTTGGTGCAGATAGTTAAAGCTGGGAGCTGTAGTTCTTCTGGTGCAGGGTTTTAATTCCCTCGACCTTCAGCAGGTTGATTAACCAGACATTGCCTGACCTGTCTCACACCTGAACAGGAACTCTCCCTGTCCAGTGAACCTACCTGGTTAGCAAATGGGCATTATTATTATTATGGTGTGAAATGCCTTGGCCAAATCAAGGTAAGCTGCGTGTGCAGTGAAGTTGTTGTCAACAGCTTGTGTTACCTTTTCAAAAAAGTTAACCATGTTCATTAGACAAGATTTACCTTTTACTAAATTAGGTTTCTGTGGATCTAGCATGATAAGATTTTTAATGCCAATGTTAATCAAGTCTGCTATAATCAATGTGTTCCATGGCCTTACAAACGAGACTCCTCAGGGTCAGTACTAGGGCCACCTTTACAGAGTTGCTTCATCAGTGCTCTATACCATACGTCTGTGAATGAGCCTGTATCCATGCTCAGGTTAAATAGCTTGTGTAGAGGTTTTTCCAGGGCATGTTTGGAACTATTTATCAAACAGCCAGATATATTATGTGGTCCCATGGAGAAAGTATTTTTAGACTTAGATAACACTTTCAGTACATGTTCTGTAGTGATGTTGGCGGGGGGTAAAGATTTCTGGGGATCATAGGGCTTTAAATAGTAATCTCATAGGTAAAATTTGCACTAAATTTATTTCCTAGGATATTGGTAATGTATACTAGGTTTGTGTAGGTTTTGCCATTTAGTATGAGTTCTAAACATTGATGAGTGTTGTTTCTTAGTTTTTTTTTTATCATAACAAAAGAAGGATTTATACTTGTCATGGGCAGCCTAAGTAGAGCTAATAGTATTTTTTTAATTATTTGTCAAATTATTAATATTTTCCTTGATTTGGGGGGTATTTAGATCTACTGTATATTCTAAGGATTTTTTCTTTTATATAGATTTTATTTATCTTGGTGTGCCAATACAATAGTTTGCTTTTAAATTTCAAATTATATTTGGATCTGGGTGGGACTGCCAATTCTATACATTTATTTATGTAAGTATAAAATTCCTTTGCAAATCTACCCATGAGGCAATATCTAGTGTGATGCTGCCACACATAAAATTTGAGACATTATCATAGAATTTCAGGAGATTCGTGCACATGGTGTCTTTGAATTCTGATAAATTGGTTTTAGGGAGATTAAATAGTTTGAAGGAAAAGTTTGCTAGTTTATGGTCTGATTTTAATTGGAGAATTTGTTACTAAGGGAGTTGTACACAATGACGCTACATTCCAAAGCACCAAGTCAGGAATATTTTATCATCAAGTTGGACTTGTAACAATATGGTTCATTGATTTTTATTAAGTTTAAGAGCTTCTGAGCATATCCTGCATTTGTGGTGTAGGTAGTCCAGTCAATTGACAGGCTGTTAAAGTCTCCTAGAATGATGGAGTTCTTATTTACAGGGAGTCCATCCATGATGTTTAGGAATCTGACATGGACTACTAGGATCAAGGAAGGGGTCCTGTAACAGGCAACAAATTGTTTAGTGTGATTTGGAGTTTGATAATTTCAATTTGTGGGTCTCTGGGAAAATGTCTACAGGTTATATGATCTCTAACCAATAAGGTTCATAGGTTGGTACTAGGCTATCTGCCCTAGGGCCTATACAAGCCTAGCCATAACAATTCCCTGGCTATTTCTTCCCACACTATTTACTTCCCTGGACCCCTGTCTAGCAGGGCGACTGACGTGATTCCCCGGGGTGAATTTCCTTTCTTCCATCCAATCGTCAAGGTTCCTTTTGAAGAGGGCCAAAGAGGCGCTCTGCTTGACATGTATGGGCAGTCTATTCCAGAGTCTGGGAGTCTCTGGGTCAAAAACCTATCCCTCCAGCATGTTTTGTTTATTGTAATGACAAGGTTTAGATCCCTGGAGCATGTGACTCTAAGGGATTGGGATTTCTTTAAGTGTAGCATGTCCAACAGCTCTAGGTTTGACATGGCCTTGTATGTTAAGCAGAGATCGCCTCTGAGTAGACGATATGCGACAGAGTATAGCTGGAGTTTTTTAAGGCGGTCAGCGTAGGGCATTTGGTTTAGGCCTGTGATTCTTTTAGTGAGGTATTTCTGCGGCCTTTCCAGTTGTTGCAGATGTCTTGAGAGGTACATACCAAACAGGGCGTTGTATTCTATAATGGGTCTAATGAGGGATGAGTACAGTGAGACAATGACCTCCTTTTTCCTGGATGAAAAGCCCGTAGTGATGAGGTTTGCCACATAGAAGAATTTCCTGACTGTTGTGGCGATGTGGGTATTGAAGGTGAGACCACTGTCCACCTGTGTCCCTAAGTCTCTTATCACACTTTCGGTGTTTAGTGTACTGCCACTTGTGTGGTGATTCATGGGTACATGTTTTTTCCCAAAGGGGATAACTATACATTTCTTGGTATTGAGCTTGAGCCCATGGCTCTGGCACCAAGCATCTCTTTCTGTAAGGCCCTTTTGTAGAGTATCCACATCATTTGGGGATTCAATAATGGCTCCCAGTTTGTAGTCATCTGTGAACTTTGTTAGCCAGAGTCCCTTAGTGTTGTCCTGTACTTCAGAGAAGTAAATGCCAAACAAGAGTGGTCCCAGGACTGAAACCTGAGGTACTCCACTTGTCTGGAGCTGGATTTGGAGTCGGCTACTTTTACAGTGTGGATTATGTCAGTAAGCCAGTTGGCAACCCATCGAGTGATGTAGGGATTAATTCCCAGCTTAGTAAATCTATCTATGATTCCAGAGTGGGGGGGTTGTGGCAAAGGTCTTGGTGAGGTCCAGATAGGCTGTGTGGACTGCCTTACCCTCGTCCACGGCTCTGGAGACTGATTCGAAGAAGTCAATCAGGTTCAGGAGACAAGATCAGCCCTTCACAAACCCAAACTGGGTGGGGTCCAGTCTTTGAAGGTTGCCAATGTCTTTGTTTATAAGTTCCATGATAATACGTTCCATGGCCTTGCAGATCAGGCTTGTCAGACTGATGGGGCGGTAGTTCCCGGGATCCAAAGTGGATCCCCCCTTGTGGAGTGGGATGACTGTAGCTGTGTTCCACTCTGTGGGCACGAAGCCTGAGGTGAGGCTATGATTAAATATGAGACATAGGTGAGGTGCCAGTTCATTTTGTAGTTCATGCAGTACACAGCCCAGTATGCCGTCTAGTCCCATGGGTACTGTATTCTTGGCTTTCTAAACATGACACTTAGGTGAGGTGCCAGTTCATTTTGTAGTTCATGTAATACACAGCCAGGGATGTCATCTGGTCCCATGGATGCTGAATTCTTAGCTTTGGAGAGTGTGTTTTTTTACCTGTGTGGCTGTTATTACCAGAATTTGGCAATCTTCCGGTATTGAGATGGGCCGTTTTGGGGGTGAGAGGGGGGTGAAGTTGGCACTGAATTGATCTGCCAGGATATTGGCAATATCCTTGGGATCAGTATATTTAATGCCATTCTGTTGTAGCTCAGAGCAGATCTGAGCATTGCCATTTAGATTCTTGACATAGTCATAGAATGCCTTGTGGTTGTCTTTGGAATCTTTGGCAATTTTATTTTCATAACTAGCTTTGGAGGATTGTATGAGGGATCTCAGCTTCTTACTAAGGCTGGTAAGGGAGTTTTTGAATCCTGGGATTTTCCTGTTTTCTGTAACAGTTTCTTCCTTTTGTTGTAAAGTTTGTTTATGGCAGGGGACCACCAGATTAGCTACCTTTTTTGGAGGAGAGCATCTTGGTTCTATTTGGGATGGCACGATTCATGCATGAGTGGATGTGCTCGTACAGTGTCTTAGTGTAAAATTCAGTAGTCAAACTTTCATTTCCCGTCTGCATGGGTGTCATGAAGTTTGTCACTTCTGACTTGAGTAGCATGAAGTTGGCTTTGGAGAAGTTTTTTATGGAGATTTCCTAACTGGAGGGTGGGATGCGGATGTTAAGGGTAATTAGCTTATGGTCAGACCTGACCAACGAGGGGGTGATCATAGGTGTGGAGCATCGATTTCCCATGGTGGTAATGACCAGGTCTAGGCTATTGGAGCCCTTGGTGGGACTATGGATTTCTTTATCCAGGGCATTGGAATTTATGAATTTCAAGAACTGTTGGGCAAATGTGTTGGTACACGAGTAGTTTTCCCAGTTAATGTCAGTGTAGTTGAAATCGCCCAGTGTTAGGGTTGGTTGTATCTTAATATTTTCCAGTATGTTTAGAAAGGTGTAGTGAGAATCTTGGGGCATGGTGGGGGATCTGTAGCAAGCTACAATTTGGAATGCAGTCTTACCTAGTGTTAGTTGCACCTGGAGAATTTCAGAAGCATTGTGTTGGGCAACTAGCCTGGTGGTGTGAATATCCTTGGTGAATATGGACACTCCTCCACCTTTAGTGTTTCGGTCCTGGTTTGGTGGCTGAAAAGTGTGGTAAGAGTTGTAGCCTGATATTGCAGGGGTGCTCTCTGGAGCCTTGAACCAGGTCTCAGTTACTGCACAGATATCGATGTTCTCCATTTTTAGGAGTGCCTCGAGAGAGTGCATTTTGAGGTTTAGACTTCTAGCATTGAGTAGCATTACCTTCAGAATTTGCATGCTTGTCCCTGGTCCAGTGGTGGTTTTGTCCTTTGAACTTTGCCTAAAAATGGCACTATAGGGGTGGCAAGAGCCTTAGCCAGTAACCTGAATCCCAGAAGTGACAGGTGCAGACCATCTCTGGCAAAGCATCGTGGTCTGTCGATCATGTCATTCCAGGCAGACAGATACTGGATCCCCTTTGAATGACACCAGAAGCTTAGCCAATTGTTGAAGTCAATCATTTTGTTCTTATATTGTGGTATCATTCTGGGCGAAGGCAGGATGCTATTCGGGGCTAGGGTCATAGCTGCCTGGGCCACATGATCCGAGAGCTCTTCCATGTCTCTTATCATGTAGTCCAGGGAGGTACGTCTCAAGTCATATTTGTACTTGTTGTGGAGTGACTTGAGTGCATGCATTATGTGGTGGATCCTGGCACCCGACAGGCAGTTGACTGTAATTTTCTCCTTGTTCAGCCTGGTGAGTGGGACATTAGTCATAGGTGACTCTATAGTCAGGAACACTGAAGTGTTAGGTATGTTGTCTTGCCTTAGGGGCTGTTGCTGAGTGGCACACTGGTGTTGTAAGCTATGTGACACTTTGGTTGTGATTGGTGTTTGTTTGCATTTCAGCTTCTGAGATCCTTGTTGCTTGGGCAGGTTACAGTTAAGGGCCTCCACATATGTGGATTTAATGTTGCTATGTGTGGGTGTTGGTGGTGTGGGTTTAGAAGGGCTATGTGTTGCTTGAGGTGTAGTGCGGGTGTTAACCTTCTCTTGACTGTCTAGCACACTCTTGGGTGGAGAGAGCTTTGCTTCCAGTTTGGCTATGTAAGTGCATCTCTCTCAGGTTGTAGTGTTGGGTGGTAGGAGGGAGGGTTGTCTGTGTACATGAGGCAATTGCTGCATTGCCCCAGTATACCCAGATTCACCAGGTGGACAGGAGAAATCACCGGAAGCTGACCTTTGGACATGCCTGGTTTGGTGCTTTTTCTGTAAAGTACAGGAGCTGTTTTCCAAGTTGTGGTGGTGCAGCGGTTAGCACTGTCACCTCACAGCAAGAGGCTCTCCCATTTGATTCTTAGCTGGAGCGCCTACTGTGTGGAGTTTGCATGCCCTCCCCGCAGTAGACTGACGTTAAAGGCATGCAGGTAGGTGCGAGTGTGAATGGGCGTGCTTTCGTTGAAGGTTGGGCGTCAGGTTGGCAACTCGGCACTGTAAAATCCACTGGCAACCCTTAACTGGGAAAAGCCAAAAGACATACATATACAGGAGTTGTTTTCCCTTGCCTTAGCCTTCCCTTCCCTTACCTTTGCCTACGATTAATTTCTCCTTATTAACAAGGAGAGTTGAGTGTTTGTATCAGTTTAAGGCTTCCTAGTGCTTTCCAGCAGGTATTAGAGCTGGATCTGAAGGCGTGGGAGGCACTAAACTGAGGTATGATGTAGTGCATTTTGAGCATTTAAATTAGGTTTTAGTGTATACACATACATAGATGTTTTCCAAATGCAGCTTGTTGTTTAGACTTCTGGAATGAGTATAGCTACCTTAATCTGATCCTGCTTTGATACTGATATGTTTACTACATTTGAATGTTCATAAGTTGAACTTTGCCTAAAAAGGAACTATGGGGGCAACAAAGTTGATGCCATTATGTGGAAGCCTTTGAACAAAAGGTGCATACCCTATTCTGACAAGCATGTAGGACTGGCAAGCATGTTGTTCCATGCTGACTCGTATTGAATCTCCCCTAGAATTACATCAATTTTTTAGCTAGTTGTTGAAGTCAATCATCTTTTATTTAGATTCTACTCATTATTAGGGCCATGTCTGCATTTGTGACGTGCACAGAGAGTTCAGACAAGTCTCTCTGCATCTCCCTCGTGGTTTTTTATTCACCCCCACATGCAAAACTACCATGTCATAGTTATATTTTTCTTGTGCAAGGGTCCTAAGGAGCCCCTTGAGACATTAGATATCCTGCCACCTGAAAGGCAACTCACTGACACCCTGTCTTTGTTCAGACTAATGAATGAGGAGTCTATGCATCTCAGTATGGATTCTTCAGTCACTAGAACATTTTTGTTTGTTGGGTGATCTAGTGTATGGTAATTGAGACTGCCTCACTGTGACTCTTTGTTAAATGTGAGATATTATATGCTGTAATGTTTGGTTTTGATATTTGCTGAGACTTAATCCTTCTGGGTCTAGGAAGCTTAGCTAAGGATTTTTTTATGTTAGCATATATTATATTATGTGTCGGGGTTGAATGTGTAGCATGTGTTGTGTTATTGCTATGCTCACAATCTGTGTTTTTTGTGAGAGAAAGGTATCTCTTAAATATTTGCACCTCTTACAAAGTTATTTACATTTAGCAGAAGTTCATCATCTCTGAGCAAGGAATGTAGCTATATTCTAGGATTTTAGCTATATTCTCCAGGCCTGGAATTATGAACAGCATAGAAAAGGGCATAGAAAATGCTGTGTAACTTATACAGAATGGTAAAGGAAAATGTCCAAACCAGGGTTCAATAACCATTTTATATCCCCGCCTATTGTAGATATTCCATGATGAATAGCAGTATTCTTTGTAAGTCCAATTGTAATGTCCAGTAAGGACCATCAGTGTATCCTAGTAATCACCGATTATGCAATAACATTTCTTGAGGTAGTACTTCAAAAGAGTTAATGCAAAGTCCATAGCCAGAGAACTAGTGCTACTTTTTTCCATAGCAGGAATTCCCTAAGAAATCCTTACTGAAAAGATGCCCTGTTCATGTTCAGAGTAATGTGTGAATTTTGTCAATTCTTTAAAGTGAAAGTTCTGGAGATCTGTACACTGCCCTGAAACAGATCAGTTAGTTGAACACTCAGAAATCTAAAGTCTGTTTTACCAAAGACTGTTGACAAATCCCACCAGTCTTGAAGCTAATGGGAAAAAAATCGGGTTCCTATTACGTGATCGAAGTTTTGAAACTTCGAATACAACAATATTGAACTTGTCTGTTCAAAGTCAACCTTAGGCTTTCAAATACTGGCCAAGGCTCTTGCCACCCCCAAAGTGCCTTTTTTAGGCAAGGCTCAAAAGACGAACCCACCGCCGTAAATAGCACAAGTAACAAAAATCTGAGGGTAATACTACTCAATGCCAGAAGTCTAAACCTCAAATGCACGCACTCGAGGCACTCCTCAGTATAGAGAAAACCGATATATGTGCAGTAACAGAAACCTAGTTTAAGGCTCCAGAGAGCACCCCAGCAATACCAGGCTACAACTCATACCATACATTTTGGCCACAGAACTCGGACCGAAATACAAAAGGTGGGGGAGTATACATATTCATCAAGGATACCCACACCTCCAGGATAGTGGCACAGCACGATGCTTCAGAGATTATCCACGTGCAACTAACAATGGACAAAACTGCAATTCAAATTGAGGTTGCTACAGATCACCCACCATGTCCCAGGACCCCCATTACACATTTCTGGAAACCCTGGGTAACATAAAGGTCCTACCAAACACCCTAATATTGGGTGATTTCAACTACCCAAACATTAACTGGGAGAACTACTCAAGTACTAACTCCCTTGCCCAACATTTCCTAGAATTTATAAACTCAAATGCCCTGGAACAACTGGTCAACACACCCACCAGAGGCGACAACATATTGGACCTGGTCATCACCAACACGGGCGACCGGTATTCCACACTGGAGGTCAACCCCTCGCTGGTTAGATCTGACCATAAACAAATCACTTTGGATGTCCACATTCTGCCCCCAACCCCGGACAAGGAAACCACCGTGAAAACCTTTTCAAAAGCAAACTTCACTTTACTTAAGATGGAGGTGAAACGTTTCAAAGCCCCCATGCTAAAGGATAACGCTGTCCAAGCTGCAAAATCCTTTACTAATGCATTCTACGGGCACCTACAAGAATACATGGATCATGCTATCCCAAGCAAAACCAAGACTCACTCCTCCAAGAAAAGGAAACCAGTCTGGTGGACCGCTGCCATAAACAAGCTATACAATAGAAGGAGGAAACTAGTACAGAAAATAATAAAATCCCAAGAAGGGAAGACATCCCTGATGAGTATCAGCAAGAAACTACAATCCCTCATAAAATCGTCCAAGGCAAGCTTTGAAAGAAAACTTGCCAAGGACTCCAAAGATAACCACAAAATTCTTTAGCTATGTCAAGAATCTAAGTGGCAATGCTCAGATCTGCTCGGAGTTAGTGCAGAATGGCACAAAATACACTGAACCAACCGATATTGCCAACATAATGGCAGACAGGTTCAGTGCAAACTTCACCCCCCTCTTACCCCCAAAAGGGCCCATAACCATACCAGAAGAATGTAGAACCCCTGAAATCACAGGCACTCAGGTTAAAATAAGCCTCTCCAAAGCCAAAAACACAGCATGAATGGGACCGGATGATGTCCCAGTCTGCATTCTACACGAGCTCAAAGACTAACTAACCCCTCACCTAAACACACTGTTCAAACTCAGCCTCTCCACAGGCTA